>NW_027363244.1:127500-165000 GCF_046119375.1 Phyllobates terribilis | reverse complement strand
AGGTAATTATTACTAGATGACTAGTAAGTTCTGTAGGACCCCACCCCCATCACTGATCAGTAGATTTCTGTGTACACTGAGCATGGGCAGAAAGCTGCCAATCAGTGGTGTGGGCGGGGCTATACAGAGCGCAGCATTCAGAGAGCTGCTAGATCTGCAGCAGATAAAACGGTGATTTTCTCAAAATGACAACAAGCAGCTGAAAAAGTGACACATCGCTGGAATCAGGGTATCTGCCCCAATATTGTGCTGCTCTCAGATGGGGCAGCACAATTAATATTATGCCAAATTAATTTCCCGTGAACTATCACATGATCTATCACGGGGATCATGTGACATGTCACGTGATAAATCAGGTGTGTGGAGGGGGCCCTTGCTACTCTTAATCCACCCCTGAGTGAGACTAATACTGTACAACCAAATTGGCTCAGCACAAAAGGTTTCTTCAGATGTGGAGCCAATCGGTGCAAAGCGTGTCTACATGCGGTTAAAACAGATAGTTTTATGTCCTTAAGTAATGATAGAGAATATAAAATTCATGATTTCCTCAATTGTAATTCATCAGGGGAGTCCCTGTGGATTTTCACATTGGATACCACAGGGGTTAAATTCAAGACAGGATCTGATACTGCAGTATTAAGAAATATAATTCTGCATTTATTTCCATGCATGTACACTGGGTACGGAAAGTATTCAGACCCCTTTACATTTTTCACTCTTTGTTTCATTGCAGCCATTTGGTAAATTCTAAAAAGTTCATTTTTTTCTCATTAAAGTCCACTCTGCACCCCATCTTGTCTGAAAGAAAACAGAAATGAAGAAATTTTTGCAAAATTTAATAAAAAAGAAAAACTGAAATATCACACGGGCATAAGTATTCAGACCCTTTGCTCAGTATTGAGTAGAAGCACCCTTTTGGGCTAGTACAGCCATGAGTCTTCTTGGAAATGATGCAACAAGTTTTTCACACCAGCATTTTGGGATCCTCTGCCATTCTTCCTTGCAGATCCTCTCCAGTTCCGTCAGGATGAATGGGAAACGTTGGTGGACAGCCATTTTCAGGTCTCTCCAAAGATGCTCAATTGGGTTTAGGTCAGGGCTCTGGCTGGGCCAGTCAAGAATGGTCACATAGTTGTTCTGAAGCCACTCCTTTGTTATTTTAGCTGTGTGCTTAGGGTCATTGTCTTGTTGGAAGGTGAACCTTTGGCCAAGTCTGAGGTGCAGAGCACTCTGGAAGAGGTTTTCATCCAGGATATCTCTGTACTTGGCCGCATTCATGTTTCCTTCAATTGCAACCAGTCGTCCTGTCCCTGCAGCTGAAAAACACACCCATAGCATGATACTGCTGTTATGATCTGCTACAAGAACTAAGGAAAGAGAGGAAATCTGTCCATACAATAGGACTAAGCTGATTCCTTACGATGCAGCGGGCAACCTGTTCCTTGCAAACAGACCCGCCTATGTCCGCGGCTAATCTGAACACAGACCTATAGATTAAAGGGAGGGGTCCCTAAAAGAACTAAGGACTGGGACAAAACTGGACACCTCCTGGCAGAAGTAGTAGCAGAAGAAGACAAACAGACAAAAGTACTTAGTGGTCCAAGGACCAAACAAACTAGAGAGATACAGTAGGTACAAAGCACCTGGCTAGATTAAGAGTCAAAGTAACACTGAAGTCCAGCAAAGCCTGAAGGGCGGAGCTGGAATAAATAGGCAGAAGGTCACATGACCACAAAATAGAAAAAACTAACAGGAGGGTTCTAACAACTGCCACCACCATGTTTCACTGTTGGGATTGTATTAGGCAGGTGATGAGCAGTGCCTGGTTTTCTCCACACATACCACTTAGAATTATCACCAAAAAGTTCTATCTTCGTCTCATCAGACCAGAGAATCTTATTTCTCATAGTCTGGGAGTCCTTCATGTGTTTTTGAGCAAACTCTATGCGGGCTTTCATATGAGGAGAGGCTTCCATCTGGCCACTCTGCCATAAAGGCCCAACTGGGGAAGGGCTGCAGTGATAGTTGACTATGTGGAACTTTCTCCCATCTCCCTACTGCATCTCTGGAGCTCAGCCACAGTGATCTTGGGGTTCTTCTTTACCTCTCTCACCAAGGCTCTTCTCCCACGATTGCTCAGTTTGGCTGGACGGCCAGGTCTAGGAAGACTTCTGGTGGTCCCAAACTTCTTCCATTTAAGGATTATGGAGGCCACTGTGCTCTTATGAACCTTGGGTAATGCAGAAATTCTTTTATAACCTTGGCTAGATCTGTGCCTTGCCACAATTCGGTCTCTGAGCTCCTTGGGCAGTTCGTTTGAGCTCATGATTCTCATTTGGTCTGACATGTAGTGTGAGCTGTGGGGTCTTATATAGACAGGTGTGTGCCTTTCCAAATCAAGTCCTATCAGTTTAATTAAACACATTTGGACTCCATTGAAGGAGTAGAACCATCTCAAGGAGGATCACAAGGAAATGGACAGCATGTGACTTAAATATGAGTGTCTGAGCAAAGGATCTGAATACTTATGACCATGTGATATTTCAGTTTTTCTTTTTTAATAAATTTGCAAAAAAATTCTATATTGCTGTTTTTTTCAGTCAAGATGGGGTGCTGAGTGTACTTTAATGAGAAAAAAATGAACTTTTTAGAATTTATCAAATGGCTGCAATGAAACAAAGAGTGAAAAATTTAAAGGAGTCTGAATACTTTCCGTACTCACTGTATGTATCTATATAAACTGCTCCAAAAATAAAGGGAACACTTAAAACAACAGAATATAACTCCAAGTAAATCAAACTTCTGTGAAATCAAACTGTCCACTTAGGAAGCAACACTGATTGACAATCAATTTCACATGCTGATGTGCAAATGGAATAGAGGATAGATGGAAATTATTGGCAATTATCAAGACACCCTCAATAAAGGAGTGGTTCTGCAGGTGGGGACCACAGACCACATCTCAGTACCAATGCTTTCTGGCTGATGTTTTGGTCACTTTTGAATGTTGGTTGTGCTTTCACACTCGTGGTAGCATGACACAGACTCTACAACCCACAGAAGTTGCTCAGATAGTGCAGCTCATCCAGGATGGCACATCAATGCGAGCTGTGGCAAGAAGGTTGGCTGTGTCCAGAGGCTGGAGGCGCTACCAGGAGACAGGCCAGTACACCAGGAGATGTGGAGGGGGCCGTAGGAGGGCAACAACCCAGCAGCAGGACCGCTACCTCCGCCTTTGTGAAAGGAGGAACAGGAGGAGCACTGCCAGAGCCCTGCAAAATGACCTCCAGCTGGCCACAAATGTGCATGTGTCTGCACAAACGGTTAGATACCGACTCCATGAGGGTGGTATGAGGGCCCGACGTCCACAGATAGGGGTTGTGCTCACAGCCCAACACCATGCAGGACGCTTGGCATTTGCCACAGAACACCAGGATTGGCAAAGTTGCCACTCGCGCCCTGTGCTCTTCGTAGATGAAAGCAGGTTCACACTGAGCACATGTGACAGACGTGACAGAGTCTGGAGACGCCGTGGAGAGTGACATCCTTCAGCATGACCGGTTTGGCAGTGGGTGAGTAATGGTGTGGGGTGGCATTTCTTTGGAGAGCCGCACAGCCCTCCATGTGCTCGCCAGAGGTAGCCTGGCTTCCATTAGGTACCGAGATGAGATCCTCAGACCCCTTGTGAGACCATATGCTGGTGCGGTTGGCCCTGGGTTCCTCATAATGCTGGACAATGGCAGACCTCATGTGGCTGGAGTGTGTCAGCAGTTCCTGCAAGATGGAGGCATTGAAGCTATGGACTGGCCCGCCCGTTCCCCAGACCTGAATCCGATTGAGCACATCTGGGACATCATGTCTCGCTCCATCCGCCAACGTCACGTTGCACCACAGACTGTCCAGGAGTTGGCGGATGCTTTAGTTCAGGTCTGGGAGGAGATCCCACAGGAGACCATCCGCAACCTCATCAGGAGCATGCCCAGGCGTTGTAGGGAGGTCATACAGGCACGTGGATATATATATATATATATATATATATATATATATATATGCCTTTTTGTCATTCTAGTAGTAGGGCCATAATTAAGACATGATTTGTTGAAACGTGTAGGTCTGTAAGCTATGATAGTTGCACATTTGCTGTATTCTTTGTGGAGCAGTGTTTTATATGGCTAATAAAAGCTAAGTTTTAATATTTTTTCTACTAAACAAACCTTTACGCTGGATCATTTGCACTTTTCCCATGTCTGACTGCACTTACGTTTTGCCCTGGTACCACTTATCTGCATCTCCAGAAGTTTCCCATTTCTCTATTATACTCTTCAAATTACATTTTGAGACTTTCTCCTCCTGCTGTTGCACATATTTTTTTCCCTTCATCTGCACAGGTATCATTAATCTATCAACTATAATGGCCGTACCAGGTCCTGCAGGTCCTGTATCCCGTACACATGACGTGGGCAGTGCACGGCATGCCGCTAGTTTTTATTCTGAGTGCTCTTATATACGGTGGTAGTTTTACACAATGTTGAGCCTGTGATTTGCAGAGTGAAATGTCTGACTGCTAGAACAGAAGTATACGGCAGATTCTACAGCATGGATACATAAAGGACGTCCTGGGGGAATATACCTCCCTCCAACACTCGTCCAGTCCCTGCCTCACACTAGAGACATTTATAATAACTCCAGGACTATGGAGCTGGTCATTTTCTCATAATCTGTGGCCATTATTAGTGATCTCACATTGTACGGTAATATCACCGTGGAGGTTGTGATGTATTTAGTGTAATAGCGCCATCTAGAATATACAGTATATATCAGGCGATACCATGCTTACTATAGTTAGTCGTCTTCTGTGCCCTCTATAGCTATCTATTATACTTTATATTTCTTTATAATAATTTATAATAAATTACTCGATAGTTTTACAGCTTTATGATGTTTATTAATCTGCTGAAATGATAAAAGAAAGTCGAACCTTACAGTGGACACAGGTGGAAGTGTCCTCCATGATGGTGTAGGCTGAGGTGGAGCAAGTATTTAGTCAGTGGGGGATCAAGATGACGAGTATTCCCCAGGGTTCCCTGTTATCAGGGAGGGACCCGGTGTATGCAATCAAAAGATCTTATCCTCTGACCGGCTTTGTGCCATCAACAGGTAATGATCCTCTGTCCGGCTGTGTGCCATCAACAGGTAATGACCATCTGGCAGTCCGACATCAACTGGTCATCACCCTCCAGCTGTGTGCAATCAACAGGTAATGACCATCCGGCAGTGCGCCATCAACAGGTAATGACCCTCTGGCTATGGCCATCAATAGGTCATCACCCTCCGGCTGTGTTCCATCAACAGGTAATGACCATCCGGCAGTGTGCCATGAACAGGTAATGACCATCCGGCTGTGTGCCATCAACAGGTAATGACCATCCGGCAGTGCACCATCAACAGGTAATGACCCTCTGGCTATGGCCATCAATTGGTCATCACCCTCCGGCTGTGTGCCATCAATAGGTAATGACCATCCGGCAGTGCGCCATGAACAGGTAATGACCATCCGTCTGTGTGCCATCAACAGGTAATTATCCTCTGTCCGGCTGTGTGCCATCAACAGGTAATGACCCTCTGGCTATGGCCATCAATAGGTCATCATCCTCCAGCTGTGTGCCATCAACAGGTAATGACCCTCTGGCTATGGTCATCAATAGGTCATCACCCTCCGGCTGTGTGCCATCAACAGGTAATGACCCTCTGGCTATGGCCATCAATAGATCATCACCCTCCGGCTGTGTGCCATCAAATGTTTTTATCTTCTGTCCAGTTTTGTGCCATCAAGAGGTAATGACCCTCCAGCTGTGGGCCATCAACAGGTCATCACCCTTCGGCATTTAGGCTTCTTGTCTTCTGTAAGATGCGATTCTTGAGTCTCCTGATGCTAAAAAATATTTAAAAAATCACCGATTAAACTAATAATCTATCTTGTACATAAGCATCACAATTTATAATCTATCTAGTGCATAAGTATGACAATTTAGCTCACAGAACATACACTATGGTAAAACATTAGACCCTACAAGCAGAAATTTGCTAAACTAACATAAATATAACTGACAAATCAGTAGAAAAATCGCTACCAATGGCACAGCTCTCTTCACATCAACCTGTAACCATAGTAGATAAGAAATAGAGGACAATGCTCATAGTCAGTTATCAACAATTCGGCATGGGGCATCCCACCAGAGACATTATAATATCTAGTAGATTATAGATGGCAATAGAATTTACCAACAAGCACATAGTACGCCAAACTCAAGTACATAGTATGCCAAACCTCGACACGTTTTCCTAAAATAGGTTCATCAGAAGCACATACTAGACAGTGATACTTAGCAAAGCGTTCATAGATATATGCGCCATATGATAAGGTGCTAAAGTGCAAGTGTGTGACAAAATATCCATGCGATTTCAGGTGCAATGCTGCATTGTATGTAGTAAGATGGTGCCCATCAGACAGCATGTATAGGACTAACCTGTGATGAAAACACGAGCAATGGGAAAGTTCAAGCAGTTGCCTTCTCAATCTTCCTCGCCTCTAAGACATCTAAGGAAACATCTTCTCCTCTTGATTTTGGGTTGAGGTGTTGTAGGCATTTCAGGCTCTGGCATTCTAGGTTCTGACATACTAGGTTCTGACATGGTAGGTTCTGGTGTTCTAGGTTCTGGTGCTCTTGGCTCTGGAATTCTGGGTTGTTGGCTTCTCTGAAAAATCAGTAACCTCTCTTTAAGCTCCGTTGAACTTCGAGCTCTTCTTCCTATATTGTTGTGAGGGATCATTCTGACCCAGACAATATCACTGAACGCCACTTTATAGTTGCAACTAGGAACCTTTTTCGCATCCTGCGGTGCAGGAGCCATGGATGGAGTAGAACATTTGCCATTGGGCAGGACAGGTGTTCTCCTGGAGTCTTGCTTCTGAATCTGAGGGATGCAAATCGGCTCCTTACAAGCACTTTGTTCCTTCAGAATGGTTTTGTTCTCAGGAGTTTTCTGATTGTTTCACCAGGTTCAGACATTGCCCACTTGCTCAGGACAAGACTTAAGGCCAAATACTCTAGTATTGTCAGTAGTGTCATCACCGCAACAAAAACTGCGTCACGGAAGAGCCAAAGAGGAAGATTGATGGAAGCTTGATAGGTGCTTCTTCTGAGATCCACGGGTAGTGGGTCATCCTATAATAAAGAAAAAAAACATAATAAAGTCCTGTATATTTATACCCAATCCAGTCAAACAGAGAGCCCTTGTTATTATACAGTGATGGATACATTATCAAGCAACTTTCAGAAATATCCCATTGAGAAGATCAGGAAGAAGTTTGGGATTCACCTCCAGGGTCCATGGAATATTATTTACAGTTGGACTTTCATATGACGGACGGTCACGTGTCCAGTATGAGAAGTCCTGCAAGAGGCGATATTCTCATTAGCTGATCCTTGTGACCTCCATATTGATGAGAACATACTCGCCCTCAGTGTACTGTAATGTGGGGGGTAGAGCAACGTAAAGCACAGAAATGATAGGATGATACTCATCATCTCCAGAGGTCTCTCAGCACCAAGGTATGGTCAATGAGATACAAGCTGCAGATGGGCCGAGGCTTCTAATATACCCAGGGGTGACATCACAAAGCCCTCTGTGACATCATTGCACAGTTCTATCCATCATGTCACTGATACTTTGGACCTAACTAAATGTCTAAAAGAGAACCCTTCCACATGATTTCCAATCACGGAGCAGCTTCAGTTTTTCAAGAAAAGTTTAAAAAATATAATCTGTGCTGTGATTGGTCACAATGGCACATGAAGCAGAACGTCTTTAGATCTTTTAAAGGGAAAGTGTCAGCAATTTTTTTACAATTGTAAAATTGTAAAGTATTTATATTTATATATAAATACACATATATATTTAAAAAGGTTTTAATGGTATAAAATCTGAAAAAAATATTTTAACTCTTTTGATGTTTTCATCTTGTAAACACTAGGGGGAGCAGCTGCTGATATTTCCATGAAAACAGAATACAGCTAGCTCGCATTACGACTGCAGTAAAAGTGGGCGGGATCTGCTCACATGGGTGTGATGTCACTCCTCCCCTTCTGGGCGTTTGCAAAAAGGTAAATGAGACTGTAGTTTAGGATCACAGTGCGGAGCGATCACTGGTGACTGCAAAGTGATATATAAGGGACAACACCAAAGTCATTAATCACTACAAGGACAAGGCAGGAATGTGGGAGTCAGAGGGGTCACCCCACACTTATATCCCCTCTGACTGTCACTTCCTAAGCTCCTTTCCCTGCCATAACCTCTTATTCCCGCATGTAAATTCTTACAGGACCCCCCTCCCCATCCCCTTCCCCTGCCGCAGCTGATTCTAAACGTCCTCCATATGTAATAATAGACAGGTACTCACCGGCAGCCTATGGTAATTCACAGGGTAGAACAGGGTACAGCACAGAAACAATATGGCGATCCTCATTGTCTCCAGGGGGTATCTCAGCACCAAGATATGGCCAATGAGATATGAGCTCCAGGTGGATGGAGCCCCCTTATATACCCCAAGGGTGACATCACAATGCCCTCTGTGACATCATCACCCACAACATTCCGTCACATGACATCACCCAGCACCAGCATCATGTGACCCAGCATAAATAGAAAGTCCTTGTTGGCTATAGCAACTATTCAAAACTAAGTTTAAACTTTTCCAACAGCTAAAGGCGGCTCTGTGATGGCAGTTTCTTCTTGTGGACGGTTGTGATAAATCTGCAGAACATCTACATAACGCGACATGTAGAAAATCCTGTCTTTTCCCCTCTGTTCTTCCTCTGGTGCTACAGAGACGGATAGAAGGAGCTTTTCCAGACCTTACAGTGCACAATATGGGACCTAATCACTGATATCCCAGATCTGCTCAGTACAAGCATACCGCCAACCTATGAGGACTAGAAAGAGGGCGAAACCATGCGGCACGCGTAGTCTGGCCACGCCCCTATCCACACCCCAAGCCACGCCCTTTTTATGCCTTGGCAGGAGGAGATGTCTGTACAAAGCGCAAGTTATCAAAAGGCTGAAGGAACACTTTATCAACATGAATGAAGGTTTTGAAGGGCATCCACTGTCCCGGCACTACCGGAAGTTCCACAACCAATCTTATAAGGACACTAAGTTTTGTGGGATCCGATTAGTCCCCAGAAAATGGAGGGGAGGTGATTACCTGAGATTAATGTCGCGGATGGAATCCAAATGGATCTTCACATTAAATAGCTTGGCTCTGAAGGGCCTTAATCACGAGAGTCAGCTGTATGCCTTCAACTCGCAGCGGTATATACTGTATGTATTTTTTATCCCAGTACCAATTGAACATTTACATTGCACTTTTATGAACCTCCTTATATTTTATCAATATAATATGTCTTTTGGATATATTCCTTTGAATCCACCTATTTTATATATGTATTTGTTTCTATACATTGATACCCCTATTGGAGATACTATATAATGTTTTTATTTTTCTCCTTCATTTTTTCCTTTTTATCTCTGGATGGTACTAAGTGCCGAATTTATACTATCCTGGTAATATACACTGATTAACAGACTGTTTTTTATAGCCATCAGAAATATAAGTATATAATTTTTATTCATTTTTAACTAATTGTGAAAGTTTGAACAAAGTCTTTTTTATTATTATTTTTTTCACACACAGTCTATTCTTATTGGAATTCTATCTTAGTTCTATTGCACCTCCATATGTCCTTTTGCACCGTCTTGTTAGTATTGGATCTTCCTCCATTTCTTTGGTTGTATTATCTTTGTGGGGGGCGTTTGGACTTTATTAGGTTACCAGTTTGACTACCAGCGAGAAGCTGACGAAGAGGAACTGTGAGTCCTCGAAACGCGTAGTTTTTTTTGGCCTATACAGGACATCGAAGGAGAAGGAGAGAGTCAAGGCACAGGGATAAGCCCTCCTGATATCCAGAAGATATATATAACCATATCATATTATTGATACAAAATATAAATGCACAGAGTCAATAAAATCATTTAAAAACACCAAACCCCATCCTTACTTTGCAGGATACCTATTCCAAAGGTGTATCTAGGTTTTCTGGCACCCGGTGCAGCAGGGGCTGGCTGGCACATTTTAGCCTGGGGGGCAAGCACACAGCAGTGGCCCATGAGTAGCGGCCCATCCTTAACATGTTTATTACCAGATGCATCATAAGCCTATATTCACACGACCGTATTGTCTAAGTGCTGCCCGTGAAAAAACCTGACAGCACTTGGACCAGTTCAGATGAGTGTTTGTAGTGGTCAGACATAGTACATATTATTCTTATGTATTACTTAATGTTGAGCGATACCTTCCGATATCGGGAAATATCGGATCGGATTGGATCGGACCGATACCCAAAAAGTATCGGATATCGCCGATTCCGATACCGGAAACCAATGCAAGTCAATGGGACGCTAATATCGGAATGCCATCCCAGCGTGAGAGAATTCTCCTGATTGTTTAAAAGCCGGCAGGCGGTAAAAAGCCGCCGGCTTTTAAACAATCACACAGCCCCATACTGCTTCCCCGCAGCCTCCCACCCCGATCCTGCACTCCCCCCGCCACCTCACATCCCGATCGTAAGTTAGGACCGGGCGGGGAGCGCAGCACCAAGGAGCAGGGAGCGAAGGACCCAGGCGGGGAAGCCGGCAGGGAAAAGACTTCACCGCCGGCTTTCCCGTTTTGTGCTGCGCTCTCCCGCCGGTTATTTCAAATGAACAGCTGAGGTATCAGGTGATGCTGATCAGCTGTTCATTTGAAGTAGCTGCGGTGCCCTCAGAGGGTTCATGTGAGTTCATGCTTCACTGCATGAACTCACATGAACTTTCCCACGGCCGCACAGGTCAGCCTCACCTCCCAGACCATCAGACCCATCATGATTGGAGTGTGCGCGGGTGTCTGTGCGATGTGTGCGGGTGTGTGCGCGATGTCTGCGGGTGTCTGCGTGCAGGCAGACATAGGCCGATGTGACACTACTACTCACATCGGCCTTTGTCTGTCCCCCGTCCACTCGTGCCAGCAGGATCAGCTCGATGGGAGCAGTAGTTCCCATCAGCCTGATCCTGCTATTTAAACTGCCCCATATGTTATTTTTGCCCCTATACATCTTTTATGTTTTTAGGCCCCCCATATATTTTTTTTGTTTTTGGTCCCCAATAAATTTTAAATACATTTTTCATTGGTGGCCAGTGGTTACCTAAAATAAATTAGTTCATACATTACCTGATCGCCACCTAAAATAAAGTAAAAAATAAAAAACTACACCTATACTCACCTAGACACCGGTTTATGCAATGATGGGGCTGCTTTACGGCCCCGTCATTCTAGCGGCGGCAGTGGTTTAGAGCGGTCACATTTTATGTGGCTGCTCTAAACTGGAGATCTTCGTGGGACACTCGTGGACTACTACGGAGGGGTAAGGATAAGGTTGTGGTTTATTATTTTATATTTTATTACAGGAGATCGATGGCTTCGGGGAATTAGGTGTCTAGGTGAGTATAGGTGTAGTTTTTTATTTTTTACTTTATTTTAGGTGGCGATCGGCGGGGACAGGTAATGTATGAACTAATTTATTTTAGGTAACCACTGGCCACCAATGAAAAATGTATTTAAAATTTATTGGGGACCAAAAACAAAAAAAATATATGGGGGGCCTAAAAACATAAAAGATGTATAGGGGCAAAAATAACATATGGGGCAGCTAAAATAGCTACTGCTCCCATCGAGCTGATCCTGCTGGCACAAGTGGACGGGGGACAGACATAGGCCGATGGGAGTAGTAGTGTCACATTAGCCTATGTCTGCCTGCACGCAGACACCCGCAGACATCGCGCACACACCCGCACACATCGCACAGACACCTGCGCACACACCAATCATGATGGGTCTGATGGTCTGGGAGGTGAGGCTGACCTGTGCGGCCGTGGGAAAGTTCATGTGAGTTCATGCAGTGAAGCATGAACTCACATGAACCCTCTGAGGGCACCGCGGTTACTTCAAATGAACAGCTGATCAGCATCACCTGATACCTCAGCTGATCATTTGAAATAACCGGCGGGAGAGCGCAGCACAGAACGGGAAAGCCGGCGGTGTAGTCTTTTCACTGCCGGCTTCCCCGCCCGGGTCCTTCGCTCCCTGCTCCTTGGTGCTGCGCTCCCCGCCCGGTCCTAACTTACGATCGGGATGGGAGGTGGCGGGGGGAGCGCAGGATCGGGGTGGGAGGCTGCGGGGAAGCAGTATGGGGCTGTGTGATTGTTTAAAAGCCGGCGGCTTTTTACCGCCCGCCGGCTTTTAAACAATCAGGAGAATTCTCTCACGCTGGGATGGCTTTCCGATATTAGTGTCCCATTGACTTGCATTGGTTTCCGGTATCGGAATCGGCGATATCCGATACTTTTGGGTATCGGTCCTATCCAATCTGATACGATATTTCCCGATATCGGAAGGTATCGCTCAACACTACTCCTGACCCCACACATAAACTTCAGCTCATCCAGCACCATGACAACCAGCACAGCAGAGTCCTGCATCTGACGCGCCCCTGGGCCTGCTGTGTCGCGCAGCGTCTCGCGCACGGGGCTTACCCGGAACCGGATCAGATGAGGGTTGTAGTCTCCGAGTGGCGGGGACCCGGTCCGTGCCCAGGGAGTCAACTCAGTGTGTGGCAGTCTTGATAGATGTTATTTGAGTGTCGACTACGCCACCCGTTGATTTGCACCTATGGAGCTGCCGCTGCAGGGCAGACCGCTGAGGCCGGTGTAGAATTGTGCAGCGTGATAGTATAACCCCCAACGGGAGGGGTATGGCCTCAGGGCAGCCGACGTGGAAAATGGGGGTAGCAGGAACCACTCAGAGACGGTGCGGTGTAATTCAGGGTCTTTACTGGTAACAACGATAGACCCTCCCGGAGTACTTGCTAGCGAACGGGGCCTGGTCAGTCCTTGAGCAGATGGGATCTCCCCTGGCCAGGCGGAGTTGTAGGCCTGCCAAACTGACTGTACTCTTCTGGCTACCTTGCTAGAAGCGGATATAAGTAGCCCACGTCCCTGAGTGTACCGTGTGGTGCTCACCCGTATGGCCGGTGACTCGGGGCCTTCTAATGGCTTCCGCTCCACGATGGCGGTGCTGGTCCCACGCGTGTGACCGTGCCTTCGGGTTTCTGGGCCTGAGGACCTGAAATCCCCTGCCGGTCGGCTTCTGCTGCTGGGTAAGAGTTAGTCCCCACAGCCTCGGACGCCGGGTCCGGTAAGAAAGCTTCTCAGTCAGGGCGAGCTCTGCAGCTGCCAGCCCCTGACTCGTATTAGTATTGCTCCCACTGAGCTTCTGCTGTTTCTTCATATGACTGTTTCTTGTCTCTACTCTCCTTGACTCCAGGCTCAGGCCCCTGGACAGGGCCTGCCTGTGGAGCAGAGCCCATAGAGCAGCTCTGCTCCCTGTCTTCTCCTCTCAGAACTCCCTACCCTGCCTCAGCCCCAGGTTTATATAGGGGAAGTCCTTCCCCTCCCAAGACTGGGCAGGAGGTGTGGCATGCACAGGATCCCTGACCAAAGGACCTCCCACCTGCTCTCAGACATAATATCTCTATCACTGTGGCAACCAGACCCCTGGGGTGTCACACGTCCACTGAGGCCCCTGATCATGTGACCCCTGACTCTTCCCCTCCTGTGACCTCATCACAGCTCCTGTGCGCACAGAGCAGCCATATATGTGGTGGCGGCTCTGCAGGTGGAGGTATGTGGGGATCCCCCATTACTGGGCGCAGGGGGCATTAACCCCTTGAGCACAGAGACTCTTTTGGGGTCTTGTGTTGCCCCTTTATAAGAATCATAAGGTTTTTGTTCTGTTTCCTGTAATAGATACATACGACCCAACTATGGAGACAGGAAGGGAGGAAACGTATTGTTCTCATAGTAAAGGGCCCCTTTACTGGCCCCACAGTGTAATGCCCCCATTATGCCCCTTATACAGAATGTATGATGCCCCCACACAGTGTAATGCCCCCATTATGCCCCTTATGTAGGATGCATGATGCCCCCCACAGTGTAATGCCCCCATTATACCCCTTATGCAGTATGTATGATGCCCCCACACAGTGTAATGCCCCCATTATGCCCCTTATGTAGGATGCATGATGCCCCCCACAGTGTAATGCCCCCATTATACCCCTTATGCAGTATGTATGATGCCCCCACACAGTGTAATGCCCCCATTATGCCCCTTATGTAGGATGCATGATGCCCCCCACAGTGTAATGCCCCCATTATGCCCCTTATGCAGTATGTATGATGCCCCCACACAGTGTAATGCCCCCATTATGCCCCTTATGCAGGATGTATGATGCCCCCACACAGTGTAATGCCCCCATTATGCCCCTTATGCAGGATGTATGATGCCCCCACACAGTGTAATGCCCCCATTATGCCCCTTATGCAGTATGTATGATGCCCCCCACAGTGTAATGCCCCCATTATGCCCCTTATGCAGGATGTATGATGCCCCCACACAGTGTTATGCCCCTTATGCAGGATGTATGATGCCCCCCACACAGTGTAATGCCCCCATTATGCCCCTTATGCAGGATGTATGATGCCCCCACACAGTGTAATGCCCCCATTATGCCCCTTATGCAGTATACATGATGCCCCCACACAGTGTAATGCCCCCATTATGCTCCTTATGCAGTATGTATGATGCCCCCACACAGTGTAATGCCCCCATTATGCCCCTTATGCAGTATGTATGATGCCCCCACACAGTGTAATGCCCCATTATGCCCCTTATACAGTATATATGATGCCCCACACAGTGTAATGCCCCCATTATGCCCCTTATACAGTATGTATGATGCACCACACAGTGTATGCCACCATTATGCCCCTCATGCAGTATGTATGATGCTCCCACACAGTGTAATGCCCCCATTATGCCCCTTATACAAGATGTATGATGCTACCACACAATGTAATGCCCCCATTATGCCCCTTATGCAGTATGTATGATGCCCCCACACAGTGTATTGCCCCCATTATGCCCCTTATGCAGTATGTATGATGCCCCAAAAAGTTTAATGCCCCCATTATGCCCCTTATGTAGTATGTATTATGCCCCCACACAGTGTAATGCCCCCATTATGCCCCTTATGCAGTATGCAGGACATTGCCAGACCTCATGTGGCTGGAGTGTGTCAGCAGTTTCTGCAAGGTGAAGGCATTGAAGCTATGGACTGGCCCGCCTGTTCCCCAGACCTGAATCCGATTGAGCACATCTGGGACATCATGTCTCGCTCCATCTGTGTCACCCTGGCCTGGATGCCACAAAATGTATTAAAGCTGTGTCTGAGAGCAAGGGGGAGGTTCTCTAGTCAGGGGAACATTAGCATGCAATGCCTCCTGTCTCAGGCCAGTAGGGGGAGCAGGCTGCCCCTATAAAAACTGGTGCTGGGGGCAGGGTTAGAGAGAACTGGATGGCCTGTCTCAGCATTGAGACTTGTCCCAGAGCAGAACAGGGACAGACAGTTGCACTGCACCTAAGAGGAAGTGTGGCAGGAGGAGAGCCACAAGCCAGAGACAAGAGGCGAAGAGAGCCTGTCTTGGCAGAAAGAGGACTTAATTTACCAGACTTTGGTGTCTGAGGCTGAGAGGATTCCACATCCCCCAGCAGAGAACCAGTCCGCAGGGGACTGTATATTCCTTGGCCTAAGAAGCCTGCAGGCCCTGCCACAACAGAAGGGACCAGTAAAGCCGTACAAGGCTGGGAGCAGAAAGGAACCCACGTCGCAGGCCATACAGGCGAGAATACACAGAAAGCTTGGAAACGTGGGCTGTTACCCTATCAGGAGGAGATAGCCAGAAGGAGCGCAGAAAGCACGGTAGGCCTACACCCTTACCCTGACCAGGGCCAATTTCCCCGTTGCTCTCAGACATCCAGGTCCCCCTCCTAGCCGGGACTGTTTATGGGTCAATTTACCTGTTCTAGTAAAGACCCTGGACTGCAACCTGTTGTCTGTGTGCTCCTTGCTTCTCCAGCACTATCAGCACTGGGACTCTCACCACCATCACTCCCACCATCCACTATACTGCCCTGGGGCCGCACTCTTCCCGTGGGGAGTCACACTACCCTAGCTGCACACCTCATCAGCCCCAGCGGTCGGCATGCAGCGGCGGTTCCTAATAACCGCAATCCACGGGTGGCGTAGTCGGACATAATCAATAGCACATAACGGACTACCACTGGCCTGACCACCCTGAGCCACGGAACCGGGTTGCCACTACTACTCCCATCGTTCCCAGACTGCCCGGATCCGAGTGCCCCACGGCCCAAGGGGCGAGTCAGCTTTGGCGTAGTCGGCAGGATTTCATGCCCGCAACCACCGGGTACTGCGTGCCTGAAAAAGACTTTTGTAACTTACCTGTGGCGAAGTTTCCCGCCGTCCGGAGTCGTTTCCCGCCATCCGGAGCCGATTCCCGCCATCAGACGCCATCTTGGACTGTTTCCCGCCGTCTTCTGCCGTCTTCCCGCCATCCGCAGCTGTTTCTCGCCATCGGACGCCATCTTCAGGACGCCGCGCGGGAAGAAGAGGGGCGTGGACTTCAAAACCGCGCGAGATCCGAAGCTCCGCCCCACGCACCGACGCTGCGCAAGGTCCTGGAAGGGAGAGAGAGCGACGCTGACGTCATCAGGACGCGACGCAAGGTCCTCGTCCAGAGCAGCAGCAGCGGAGCCGCGGCCTACAGAAGAGGATCGTCGGAAGGTAGGCCACGCTTAACTAGGGGGGAGGAAGATGTCGGACACAGAGGCGCCCACTACCACCAACGCAGCTGCAGCAGCGGTGATGCCCTTTTCCCTGCCCTACATCCCTGGAGCGGCCTGGCTGCCCAAATACTCAGGGGAGCCCCATGCCCTAACTGACTTCAAGGAAAGGCTATACAGTTTGTTCCACGTTTACCCCCTGACAGAGGAACAGAAGGTCAGCATATTGACAGGGCAGTTAACTGGCGCAGCCCAAAGGGAGGTAAAATCATGGCCCACTGAGGATAAAAGGACTGTGAAGGGTATTCTGGCCCGGCTGCGGGGTACCTTTGACACACGTACCTCCGCTGAGATTAAAATGAGGTTCTATGGATGTAAGCAGCGGGCACAGGACAGCATCAGAGACTATGCCCTAAATCTGCAGGAAGCCTTGAGGGCTATTCAACAAACTGACCCTGGCAGTGTGCAGGAAACGGATAAGCTGCTAACAGAACAATTCATAGAAGGTCTGCTGTCTAGCGCCCACAGGGCCCAACTGCGTCTCATGTTCTTTCAGAACCCCGACCTAACCTTTGCCCAATTTAAGGACAGGGCCATAAGGGTGCTCCGTGAATCTGCAACCAGTGGCGCTATAAACCCCCGGCGCCCTGCTCTCACCAACCACCAGGAGGCGGCGCCCTCCTCTATGGATCCCGTGGGGGCTGATGCACAGGCCCTGAACCAAGCCCCGTCGAAAGACCTGCACCACCAAGTCCAGGAGCTGACCAGGAGCGTCGCGGCGTTGACCAGGAACGTCCAGGCGTTGCAAGTGGACCCGTCAAGACCCATCGAGCTGGCTTCAAGTCCGGAGGATGTCCCGTGGCGTCGACAGAGGAGGATCCCGTCGTTCCGAGGGAGGCCCACAGACCGCTACGCAGAGGATGGACAGCCCATTTGCCGTCGATGCAACCAGCCCGGACACATTTCCAGGTACTGTAATTTAAAAGAGTCCAACCTGGGGCAAAGGGCCAACCCCCAGGCATAAGATCACCAGGCCCTTACAATTGGCGTAATAAGTACGTTGGGGGGCGCCCGGTTTTACCCATGGTGCTGGACGGTATCCCCATGAGCGCCTTGCTGGATAATAGGTCACAAGTAACCACTATCCCTTATGTACTTTTTAAGCAGTATTGGACTGATGCTGATATCACACGGTATCCAGACAATAACTTGAGCATCATCGCCAGTAATGGCTTACCCGTGCCGCAGATGGGGTTCAAGGAGATGACCATTAAAATTGGTAAAGTTGAACTGCCGGCACAGGGGGTGATTATTGTGGACATTGACCGTCGTGAAAGTCACCCTAAAATAACTGTGGGTACTAACGTAATTGAAAATTGTCTTTCAGAGGTAATTGTAATTCTACAACAGGTGGCGGTGAATGCTAGTTCCAGCCAACAGAGAGTCCTCAACAAGGAGATAAAAGCCCTGATGAGACGGCAGCAGGTAGAACTGTCTGGTGGTGAGATCGGTAGCGTAAGACTGAGTGACCCATTCCCCATTTCCATGCCTCCCAAAAGTGAAATGATGATCTGGTGTCGGACTGCAATCGGGTTGAGAGGTAGAGACTACCAAGCCATGGTAGAACCCGTGCACTCAGACAGCAGGCCCACCATTTTGACAGCCCGGGGGGTGGTTGATGTCCGTCATGGGAGGGTGCCCGTCCGCATCCTCAACATTGGGGAGAGGGAAGTACACTTACCCAGGTACGCTACACTCGCCAAACTGTTTGTTGTCGAACACAAAGCTATCAGGGCCGTGGAACCCTTGCCTCCATCTCCTCAGGCGGAGGGTAATGGCTCCCAGAAACAAAAGGAGGACTGGTGCCAGAAACTCCATGTGGGTGCTGACTCCACTCCCCTGCACCAAAAACAAGGAGTCTACCGGGTGGTACAGGAGTACGAGAGAGTCTTTAGTAAGCACCCGCTAGACTTCGGCAGAGTAAAAGGGATAGAACACCACATCCCCACAGGGAGCCACCCACCAATAAAAGAGAGGCACAGACCTGTACCCCCTGCACATTATCAGAACGCAAAGGGCATGCTAAGAGAGATGAAAGAAGCTGGGGTTATTAGAGACAGCTGTAGCCCCTGGGCAGCCCCCTTGGTTCTGGTCAAAAAGAAAGACGGCACCATGAGAATGTGCGTGGACTATAGACAAATCAACCGTATCACCCACAAAGACGCATATCCGCTGCCTAGAATAGAGGAGTCTTTAGCCGCACTAAAATCTGCTAACTTCTTTTCTACTTTGGACCTTACTAGCGGGTACTGGCAGGTTCCTGTGGCAGAGGCTGACAAGGAGAAGACTGCCTTCACCACCCCGATGGGACTGAGTGAGTTCAACTGTATGCCCTTCGGGCTCTGCAACGCACCAGGGACCTTCCAGAGGCTGATGGAATGATGTCTAGGGCACCGAAACTTCGAGACGGTCCTCCTTTACCTGGACGACGTGATCGTCTATTCGAAGACCTACGAGGACCACCTAAAGCACCTGGCCGAGGTGTTCGAAGCCCTGGCAGGCTATGGCCTGAAGGTGAAACCATCGAAGTGTCACCTGCTGAAACCAAAGGACCAGTACCTAGGGCACGTGGTAAGCGCGGAAGGAGTGGCCCCCGACCCTGACAAGGTCACGGCAATCAAGAGCTGGCCAAGCCCCTCGAACATCAAAGAGGTGAGACAGTTTCTCGGGTTGGTAGGCTACTACCGAAGGTTCATCCCCGGGTTCACTAAGATGGCAGCTCCTATGCAGGACCTCCTGATCGGACAGTCTAAGTCCAGGAGCCAAAAGCCGCCCTTCAAGTGGGATAAACCGGAACAGGAGTCCTTCCGCCAGCTAAAGATGGCCCTCACAGGGGACGAGATCCTGGCCTACCCTGATTATGGCCAGCCTTTCATTCTCCACACAGATGCCAGTAATGTGGGACTGGGAGCCGTACTGTTCCAAAACCAACAGGGCAGAGAAAGGGTGATCGCGTACGCCAGCCGGAAGCTGAGACCCACCAAGAGGAACCCGGAGAATTACAGCTCCTTCAAGCTAGAATTCTTGGCGGTGGTGTGGGCCGTGACGGAACGCTTCAAGCATTACCTGGCCTCCGCAAAGTTCACCGTGTACACGGACAACAACCCGTTGACACACCTGGACAATGCAAGACTGGGTGCCCTAGAACAGCGGTGGATGGCCCGTCTCTCCAACTATGACTGATCAAGTACCGGGCCGGCAAAACCAATGCCAACGCTGACGCCCTATCGAGGATGCCTCACTTATCTGAAGGTGACGGAGACCCAGAAGAGCTGGAGGAGGTAGAACTCCCCGCGTTTCACCGGTATGGAGCTGCTCAATACTCCCACCGCGTGAAGGAGGAGGATCTAACAACCGTGATGATAAATCCCCTACCTCAACACAGCTGGGCCGAGACCCAAGATAGTGACCCTGCCATCCGCCTGGTGAAAGATCTGCTGACCCAGGAAGATGCCCGCATAGATCCGGATGCTCCAGAGGAAGCCAAGCAGCTATGGAAAGAGAAGAGCAAGCTGTTCCTCTACGAAGGCAAGTTGTGCAGAAGGATTGTCAACCACCGGACGCACGAGCTGACCTGGCAAGTCGTGGTCCCAAGGCGGGATGCAGCTATGGTCCTGGGGGCTTACCATGACAGAGCGGGACACATCGGTTCGGTTGGAAGAAACTGGAGTTCCTACTAAGAGGAAGGTTCTTTTGGGTCGGCATGAGAGGAGCTGTAGAAAAATGGTGCAGAGACTGTGGCCCTTGTCACCTAAGGAGGAAGGACCGCACCAGCCAGAAGACACCCTTGAGGCCCATCGTCACCACGCAGCCTCTTGAGCTGGTAGCTCTGGACCATGTCAAATTGGCTCCCAGCCGGTCAGGATACATTTATGCCCTGACAATCGTGGACCACTATTCCCGTTTTCTAGTGGTGGTCCCAGTAAAAGACTTGACAGCCCAAACAGCGGCCAGAGCCTTCCAGCAATATTTCTGCCGTCCACACGGGTATCCGGAACAGGTCCTGACAGACCAGGGTCCAGCGTTCGAGGCTGAAATCTTCCAGGAGTTCGGCAACCTCTATGGCTGTAAGAAGATTCGGACAACTCCTTACCACCCACAAACCAACGGGATGTGTGAGAAGATGAACAATATAGTCATTGATCTCCTGAAGACGTTGCCCCTGGAGGAGCGCAGCCTGTGGCCAGAAAAACTGCCGGACCTGATAGACTTATACAATCATATCCCGGTGAATGCTACCAACTGCACCCCGGCTTACCTGATGCGACCCAGACCGGGTAAGCTGCCTATAGACCTGGAGATGGGAGTCCTAACGCCTGAGGACACCTCCCCGGATGCGGACTGGGATACGGAAAGGCAACTGCAGTACAAGAAGGTGCAGTAGACTGTGGAGAAGAGCCTGGCCCAGGTGAGAGAGAGGCAAGAAAAACTCTTCAACCAACACGCCCCTGCTGGTCCCCTAGAACCTGGTGAGCAAGTCCTAAAGCGAAAAAGGAGGCTTCACAAGTTGGACGACCAGTGGGAAAGGGAACCCTACACCGTACTGCAGTCTGATCACGACAACCCGAAGGTGTGCGTGATCACCAAGGACGGAGGAGAAACCACTAGTACCGTCTCCAGAGACCATCTCAAAAGATGCCCCGAGCAACTCCGTAGTGCAGAAGAGGATCAGAGTGACCTTGAACCCGCAGAGGACAAGGAAGAAATGATCAGCACCGTTCTCGGAGAGTTCCCTCAGTCCTGGACTCGCATAAATGATGCCATAGTGGTACCCGTCCTGCATTTCCTGCAACCGGCACAGCAACAACCAACACCAGAGCCGGAAGGTGAAGAGGAGCAAGCGGTTCCAGAGGCAGAAGAGCCTGTACCAGCAGCCCAGGAGAGTCAACCCTCTGCTGACAGTGAGCCTGCCATGCCTGCGGTAAGCCAAAGGACCCACAGACAGCTGCCTTCCCTACCTGTACACCCAGCTGATAGCTGTACCCCTAACGCTAGTGGGGAAAGCCAGGTTGGTCCACCACCAGACAGTGGGCTACGTAGGTCAACCAGGAGCACAAAGGGGCTGATACCCGCTCGCTGGAGAATATAGAGCGCACTAAAATTGTAAATAACCTTGTTGCCAAATGTTGAATTGTTTGCAAAGTTACATGCATGTTTGGTAATTCCGTGTTTCAGTTTCTTGCAGTTACTGTAAGGACTCACAGGTTATGGACTTTTTATAACCGGGACCTGGTATGGACTGCGTTCGGAGCCTAACCAAGGAATGAACTAAGACTGTGAAGGACTTGGGGTAGGACAGACCCCCACCTGGTTAAGGCTCCCCGTTGTATTGGTGATATGGACACCCGGTCACAGGCCACACTGTGACCTTAAGAACTCAATTTGTGCGTCGTCTGTCTATTAATGTCTATTAATGTTTTATTGTCTTTGTTTATTGTTTAGTCCCGGAGTACTAAATTTCACTAGGGGGGAATGTGTCACCCTGGCCTGGATGCCACAAAATGTATTAAAGCTGTGTCTGAGAGCAAGGGGGAGGTTCTCTAGTCAGGGGAACATTAGCATGCAATGCCTCCTGTCTCAGGCCAGTAGGGGGAGCAGGCTGCCCCTATAAAAGCTGGTGCTGGGGGCAGGGTTAGAGAGAACTGAATGGCCTGTCTCAGCATTGAGACTTGTCCCAGAGCAGAACAGGGACAGACAGTTGCACTGCACCTAAGAGGAAGTGTGGCAGGAGGAGAGCCACAAGCCAGAGACAAGAGGCGAAGAGAGCCTGTCTTGGCAGAAAGAGGACTTAATTTACCAGACTTTGGTGTCTGAGGCTGAGAGGATTCCACATCCCCCAGCAGAGAACCAGTCCGCAGGGGACTGTATATTCCTTGGCCTAAGAAGCCTGGAGGCCCTGCCACAACAGAAGGTACCAGTAAAGCCGTACAAGGCTGGGAGCAGAAAGGAACCCACGTCGCAGGCCATACAGGCGAGAATACATGGAAAGCTTGGAAACGTGGGCTGTTACCCTATCAGGAGGAGATAGCCAGAAGGAGCGCAGAAAGCACGGTAGGCCTACACCCTCACCCTGACCAGGGCCAATTTCCCCGTTGCTCTCAGACATCCAGGTCCCCCTCCTAGCCGGGACTGTTTATGGGTCAATTTACCTGTTCTAGTAAAGACCCTGGACTGCAACCTGTTGTCTGTGTGCTCCTTGCTTCTCCAGCACTATCAGCACTGGGACTCTCACCACCATCACTCCCACCATCCACTATACTGCCCTGGGGCCGCACTCTTCCCGTGGGGAGTCACACTACCCTAGCTGCACACCTCATCAGCCCCAGCGGTCGGCATGCAGCGGCGGTTCCTAATAACCGCAAATCCACGGGTGGCGTAGTCGGACATAAACATCAGCACATAACGGACTACCACTGGCCTGACCACCCTGAGCCACGAAACCGGGTTGCCACTACTACTCCCATCGTTCCCCTACTGCCCGGATCCGAGTACCCCACGGCCCAGGGGGCGAGTCACATCCACCAACGTCGCGTTGCACCACTGACTGTTCAGGAGTTGGCTGATGCTTTAGTCTAGGTCTGGGAGGAGATCCCACAGGAGACCATCCGCAACCTCATCAGGAGCATGCCCAGGCGTTGTAGGGAGGTCATACAGGCACGTGGAGGCCACACACAATACTGAGCTTTCATCTGTGAAGAGCAGAGGGCACCAGTGGCGACTTTGCCAATCCTGGTGTTCTGTGGCAAATGTCAAGCGTCCTGCTCGGTGTTGGGCTGTGAGCACAACCCCCATCTGTGGACATCGGGCCCTCATACCACCCTCATGGAGTCGGTTTCTAACCGTTTGTGCAGACACATGCACATTTGTGGCCAGCTGGAGGTCATTTTGCAGGGCTCTGGCAGTGCTCCTCCTGTTCCTCCTTGCACAAAGGAGGAGGTAACAGTCCTGTTGCTGGGTTGTTGCCCTCCTATGGCTCCCTGCACATCTCCTGGTATCTGCTCCATGCTCTGGACACTGTGCTGACAGACACAGCTACACTTCTTGCCACAGCTCGCACTGATGTGCCATCCTGGATGAACGGCACTACCTGAGCAACTTCTATGGGTTGTACTGTAGACACTGCCTAATGCTAATGTACCTCTAGGGGTGAGAGCAATGGCAAAATGAAAAAGTGACCAAAACATCAGCCAAAAAGAATGAGAACAGAGAAATGGTCTGTGGTCACCACCTGCAGAACCACTCCTTTATAGGGGGTATCTGGCTAATTGCCTATCATTTCTACCAGTTGTCTGCTCCATTTGCACAACAGCAGGAGAAATTGATTCACAATCCGTGTTGCTTCATAACTGGACAGGTAGATTTCACAGAAGTGTTATTGACTTGGAGTTGTGATGTTTAAGTGTTCCCTTTATTTTTTGAGCAGTGTGTGTATATATATAATATATTTACATATTTTTATTGATCATATTAAAATTGTACATATACACTGTGTTCCAAATTATTATGCAAATAAAATTTTCTTAGATTTTCCCAAATTACCTATATGAATTGCAGTCATTGTAATTTTCCAGTCAATAACTATTAGAGTACAATTGAACGGTTTTTGTACAAACTGCCTATGATAACAGTATATTTTTTAAAAAATAAAAAACTCAAACTGCACTCAAAATGCATGTTCCAAATTATTATGCACAGCAGAGTTTTCAACCTTTTCATTTTAATAAAGAACAAAAAAATGGTCATTTTTGAAATTATAAGCATTAGCAGGTTATTACAAACTGAAATCAAACAGTTTTCAACTCAAAACTTTATTCTAGGTGATGTTACATTTGCACATAGGACCCCTTGTTCGAAAGGAGCTTCTGAACTCTCTCGTCCATTGAATTTGTCAGGTTTTGGATGGTTTCTGCTTTAATTGTTGTGCATGAGGACAGAATACCCTCCCAGAGCTGTTGCTTAGATGTGAACTGCCTCCCGCCATCATAGACACTCCTTTTGATGATGCTCCAGAGGTTCTGAATGGGGTTGAGGTCAGGGGAGCATGGGGGCCACACCATAAGTTTGTCCCCTTTTATGCCCATAGCAGCCAGAGATGCAGATGTGTTATGTGCATCATGAGACGGTGCATTATCATGCATGAAATGATCTTGATGGTCCAGATGGATGGAGTGGAGGATGGCTGGTTGATGGACACCCCATGCAAACACGGCTACAGCGCCAACAAGGAGGAGGTGGAGTAATGTTTTGGGCTGGAATCATGGGGAGAGAGATTGTCGGCCCTTTTAGGATCCCTGAAGGGGTAAAGATGAACTCCATAATGTATGTTGAGTTTCTCAAACAGCACTTGCTTCCATGGTTCAAGAAGAAGAACCGTGCATTCCGCAGCAAGATCATTTTCATGCATGATAATGCCCCGTCTCATGCTGCACATAACACATCTGCATCTCTGGCTGCTATGGGCATAAAAGGGGACAAACTTATGGTGTGGCCCCCATGCTCCCCTGACCTCAACCCCATTGAGAACCTCTGGAGCATCATCAAAAGGAGTGTCTATGATGGCGGGAGGCAGCTCACATCTAAGCAACAGCTCTGGGAGGGTATTCTGTCCTCATGCAAAACAATTGAAGCAGAAACCATCCAAAACCTGACAAATTCAATGGACGAGAGAGTTCAGAAGCTCCTTTCGAACAAGCGGTCCTATGTGCAAATGTAACATCACCTAGAATAAAGTTTTGAGTTGAAAACTGTTTGATTTCAGTGTGTAATAACCTGCTAATGCTTATAATTTCAAAAAAGACCATTTTTTTGTTCTTTATTAAAATTAAAAGGTTGAAAACTCTGCTGTGCATAATAATTTGGAACATGCATTTTGAGTGCAGTTTGAGTGTTTTATTTTTTTAAATATACTGTTATCATAGGCAGTTTGTACAAAAACCTTTCAATTGTACTCTAATAGTTATTTGACTGGAAAATTACAATGACTGCAATTCATATAGGTAATTTGGGAAAATCTGAGAAAATAATATTTGCATAATAATTTGGAACACAGTGTATACAGACCACAAAGTATGGCAGTATCAGCGATCAAGCAGACAAGGGCTGGAGAGAGCAGGAGAGACGTTAGAAAGACGCTCGAGAGAGAGAGAGCAGGAGAGACGCTCGAGAGAGAGAGCAGGAGAGACGCTAGAAAGACGCTCGAGAGAGAGAGAGAGCAGGAGAGATGCTCGAGATCAGGAGAGACGCTCGAGAGAGAGAGAGAGCAGGAGAGACGCTCAAGAGAGAGAGCAGGAGAGACGCTCGAGAGAGAGAGCAGGAGAGACGCTCGAGAGAGAGAGAGCAGGAGAGACGCTAGAGAGAGAGAGCAGGAGAGACGTTAGAAAGACGCTCGAGAGAGAGAGAGCAGGAGAGACGCTCGAGAGAGAGAGCAGGAGAGACGCTAGAAAGACGCTCGAGAGAGAGAGAGCAGGAGAGACGCTCGAGAGAGAGAGAGAGAGCAGGAGAGACGCTCAAGATCAGGAGAGACGCTCGAGAGAGAGAGCAGGAGAGACGCTCGAGAGAGGGAGCAGGAGAGACGCTCGAGAGAGAGCAGGAGAGACGCTCGAGAGAGAGAGAGCAGGAGAGACGCTCGAGAGAGAGAGAGCAGGAGAGACGCTCGAGAGAGAGCAGGAGAGACGCTCGAGAGAGAGAGCAGGAGAGACGCTAGAAAGACGCTCGAGAGAGAGAGAGCAGGAGAGACGCTCGAGAGAGAGAGCAGGAGAGACGCTCAAGAGAGAGCAGGAGAGACGCTCGAGAGAGAGAGCAGGAGAGACGCTCGAGAGAGAGAGAGCAGGAGAGACGCTCGAGAGAGAGAGAGCAGGAGAGACGCTTGAGAGAGAGAGAGCAGGAGAGACGCTCGAGAGAGAGAGCAGGAGAGACGCTCGAGAGAGAGAGAGCAGGAGAGACGCTCGAGAGAGAGAGAGCAGGAGAGACGCTCGAGAGAGAGAGCAGGAGAAACGTTCGAGAGAGAGAGCAGGAGAGACGCTCGAGAGAGAGAGCAGGAGAGACGCTCGAGAGAGAGAGCAGGAGAGACGCTCGAGAGAGAGAGAGAGCAGGAGAGACGCTCGAGAGAGAGAGCAGGAGAGACGCTCGAGAGAGAGAGAGCAGGAGAGACGCTCGAGAGAGAGAGCAGGAGAGACGCTCGAGAGAGAGAGCAGGAGAGATGCTCGAGAGAGAGAGAGCAGGAGAGACGCTAGAGAGAGAGAGACGCTCGAGAGAGAGAGAGCAGGAGAGACGCTCAAGAGAGAGAGAGCAGGAGAGACGCTCGAGAGAGAGAGAGACGCTCGAGAGATTGGGCAGGAGAGAAGCTCGAGAGAGAGAGCAGGAGAGACGCTCGAGAGAGAGCAGGAGAGACGCTCGAGAGAGAGCAGGAGAGACGCTCGAGAGAGAGCAGGAGAGACGCTCGAGAGAGAGCAGGAGAGACGCTCGAGAGAGAGAGCAGGAGAGACGCTCGAGAGAGAGAGCAGGAGAGACGCTCGAGAGAGAGAGAGCAGGAGAGATGCTCGAGAGAGAGAGAGAGCAGGAGAGACGCTAGAGAGAGAGAGACGCTCGAGAGAGAGAGCAGGAGAGACGCTCAAGAGAGAGCAGGAGAGACGCTCGAGAGAGAGAGAGACGCTCGAGAGATTGAGCAGGAGAGAAGCTCGAGAGAGAGAGCAGGAGAGACGCTCGAGAGAGAGCAGGAGAGACGCTCGAGAGAGCAGGAGAGACGCTCGAGAGAGAGAGCAGGAGAGACGCTCGAGAGAGAGAGAGCAGGAGAGATGCAAGAGAGAGAGACGCTCGAGAGAAAGAGCAGGAGAGAAGCTCGAGAGAGAGAGCAGGAGAGAAGCTCGAGAGAGAGAGCAGGAGAGAAGCTCGAGAGAGAGCAGGAGAGACGCTCGAGAGAGAGAGCAGGAGAGACGCTCGAGAGAGAGAGCAGGAGAGACGCTCGAGAGAGAGAGCAGGAGAGACGCTCGAGAGAGAGAGCAGGAGAGACGCTCGAGAGAGAGAGAGCAGGAGAGACGCTCGAGAGAGAGAGCAGGAGAGACGCTCGAGAGAGAGAGCAGGAGAGACCCTCGAGAGAGAGAGAGCAGGAGAGACGCTCGAGAGAAAGAGCAGGAGAGAAGATAGAGAGAGAGAGCAGGAGAGACGCTCGAGAGAGAGAGAGAGCAGAAGAGACGCTCGAGAGAGAGAGCAGGAGAGACGCTCGAGAGAGAGAGCAGGAGAGACGCTCGAGAGAGAGAGCAGGAGAGATGCTCGAGAGAGAGAGCAGGAGAGACGCTAGAGAGAGAGAGACGCTCGAGAGAGAGAGAGCAGGAGAGACGCTCAAGAGAGAGAGAGCAGGAGAGACGCTCGAGAGAGAGAGAGACGCTCGAGAGATTGAGCAGGAGAGAAGCTCGAGAGAGAGAGCAGGAGAGACGCTCGAGAGAGAGCAGGAGAGACGCTCGAGAGAGAGCAGGAGAGACGCTCGAGAGAGAGAGCAGGAGAGACGCTCGAGAGAGAGAGAGCAGGAGAGATGCAAGAGAGAGAGAGACGCTCGAGAGAAAGAGCAGGAGAGAAGCTCGAGAGAGAGAGCAGGAGAGAAGCTCGAGAGAGAGAGCAGGAGAGACGCTCGAGAGAGAGCAGGAGAGACGCTCGAGAGAGAGAGCAGGAGAGACGCTCGAGAGAGAGCAGGAGAGACGCTCGAGAGAGAGAGAGCAGGAGAGACGCTCGAGAGAGAGAGCAGGAGAGACGCTCGAGAGAGAGAGCAGGAGAGACGCTCGAGAGAGAGAGCAGGAGAGACGCTCGAGAGAGAGAGCAGGAGAGACGCTCGAGAGAAAGAGCAGGAGAGAAGCTAGAGAGAGAGAGCAGGAGAGACGCTCGAGAGAGAGCAGGAGAGATGCTCGAGAGAGAGAGCAGGAGAGACGCTCGAGAGAGAGAGCAGGAGAGACGCTCGATAGAAAGCAGGAGCAACTGTCAATCACTTCATCACTATATGACTCAGTAATGATACCTATAGCATATTACTCAGGGTGACAACATGGCAGGTCACAGAGTTACTTTCATGATCTAGATTTGCTAAATTGGAGACATATCATGATACAGAGCCCATGTCCATGACTTATGTCAGCTCCAAAGTGAAATATGTATTGAAAAAAATTAAAAAAAATTATATATATACACACACATATACATACACTGCTCAAAAAAATAAAGGGAACACTCAAATAACACATCCTAGATCTGAATGAATGAAATATTCTCATTGAATACTTTGTTCTGTACAAAGCTGAATGTGCTGACAACAAAATCACATAAAAATCATCAATGGAAATCAAATTTATTAACTAATGGAGGCCTGGATTTGGAGCCACCCCCAAAATTAAAGTGGAAAAACACACTACAGGCTGATCCAACTTTGATGTAATGTCCTTAAAACAAGTCAAAATGAGGTTCAGTATTGTGTGCGGCCTCCACGTGCCTGCATGACCTCCCTACAACGCCTGGGCATGCTCCTGATGAGGTGGTCTCCTGTGGGATCTCCTCCCAGACCTGGACTAGATCATCCGCCAACTTCTGGAAAGTCTATGGTGCAACGTGACGTTGGTGGATGGAGCGAGACATGATGTCCCAGATGTGCTCAATCGGATTCAGGTCTGGGGAACGGGTGGGACAGTCCATAGCTTCAATGCCTTCATCTTGCAGGAACTGCTGACACACTCCAGCCACATGAGGTCTGGCATTGTCCTGCATTAGGAGGAACCCAGGGCCAACCGCACCAGCATATGGTCTCACAAGGGGTCTGAGGATCTCATCTCGGTACCTAATGGCAGTCAGGCTACGTCTGGCGAGCACATGGAGGGCTGTGCGGCCTCCACTCCACACCATTACTGACCCACTGCCAAACCGGTCATGCTGAAGGATGTTGCAGGCAGCAGATCGCTCTCCGCGGCGTCTCCAGACTCTGTCATGTCTGTCACATGTGCTCAGTGTGAACCTGCTTTCATCTGTGAAGAGCACAGGGCGCCAGTGGCGACTTTGCCAATCCTGGTGTTCTGTGGCAAATGCCAAGCGTCCTGCACAATGTTGGGATGTGATCACAACCCCCATCTGTGGACGTCGGGCCTTCATACCACCCTCATGGAGTCGGTTTCTAACCGTTTGTGCAGACACATGAACATTTGTGGCCTGCTGGAGGTCATTTTGCAGGGCTCTGTCAGTGCTCCCCCTGTTCCTCCTTGCACAAAGGCGGAGGTAGCGGTACTGCTGCTGGGTTGTTGCCCTCCTACGGCCCCCTCCTTGTCTCCTGGTGTACTGGCCTGTCTCCTGGTAGCACCTCCAGCCTCTGGACACTACGCTGACAGACACAGCAAACCTTCTTGCCACAGCTCGCACTGATGTGCCATCCTGGATGAGCTGCACTACCTGAGCAACTTCTGTGGGTTGTAGAGTCCGTCTCATGCTACCACAAGTGTGAAAGCATAACCAACATTCAAAAGTGACCAAAACATCTGCCAGAAAGCATTGGTACTGAGATGTGGTCTGTGGTCCCCACCTGCAGAATCAATCCTTTGAGGGTGTCTTGATAATTGCCAATAATTTCCATCTATTGTCTATTCCATTTGCACAACAGCATGTGAAATTGATTGTCAATCAGTGTCATTTCCTAAGTGGACAGTTTGATGCACTTGGAGTTATATTCTGTTGTTTAAGTGTTCCCTTTATTTTTTTGAGCAGTGTATATATACAGTACAGACCAAAAGGTGGACACACCTTCTCATTTAAAGATTTATCTGTATTTTCATGACTAAGAAAATTGTACATTCACACTGAAGGCATCAAAACTATGAATTAACACATGTGGAATTATATACTTAACAAAAACGTGTGAAACAACTGAAAATATGTCTTATATTCTAGGTTCTTCAAAGTAGCCACCTTTTGCTTTGATGGCTGCTTTGCACACTCTTGGCATTCTCTTGATGAGCTTCAAGAGGTAGTCACCGGAAATGGTTTTCACTTCACAGGTGTGCCCAGTCAGGTTTAATAAGTGGGATTTCTTGCCTTATAAATGGGGTTGGGACCATCACTTGTGTTGTGCAGAAGTCTGGTGGATACACAGCTGATAGTCCTACTGAATAGACTGTTAGATGCTTTTTTCTTGCCATCATACAAATTCTAAGTAAAGAAAAACGAGTGGCCATCATTACTTTAAGAAATGAAGGTCAGTCAGTCCGAAAAATTGTGAAAACTTTGAAAGCGTCCCCAAGTGCAGTTGCAAAAACCATCAAGCGCTACAAAGAAACTGTCTCACATGAGGACTGCCCCAGGAAAGGAAGACCAAGAGTCACCTCTGCTTCTGAGGATAAGTTTATCCGAGTCACCAGCCTCAGAAATCGCAGGTTAACAGCAGCTCAGATTAGAGACCAGGTCAATGCCACACAGAGTTCTAGCAGCAGAAACATCTCTTCAACAACTGTTAAGAGGAGACTTTGTGCAGCAGGCCTTCATGGTAAAATAGCTGCTAGGAAACCACTGCTAAGGACAGGCAACAAGCAGAAGAGACTTGTTTGGGCTAAAGAACACAAGGAATGGACATTAGACCAGTGGAAATCTGTGCTTTGGTCTGATGAGTCCAAATTTGAGATCTTTGGTTCCAACCACCGTGTCTTTGTGCGATGCATAAAAGGTGAACGGATGGACTCTACATGCCTGGTTCACACAGTGAAGCATGGAGGAGGAGGAGTGATGGTGTGGGGGTGCTTTGCTGGTGACACTGTTGGAGATTTATTCAAAATTGAAGGCATACTGAACCAGCATGGCTACCACAGCATCTGGCAGCGGCATGCTATTCCATCCGGTTTGCGTTTAGTTGGACCATCATTTATTTTTCAAAAGGACAATGACCCCAAACACACCTCCAGGCTGTGTAAGGGCTATTTGACCAAGAAGGCGAGTGATGGGGTGCTACGCCAGATGACCTGGCCTCCACAGTCACCAGACCTGAACCCAATCGAGATGGTTTGGGGTGAGCTGGACCGCCGAGTGAAGGCAAAAGGGCCTACAAGTGCTAAGCATCTCCGGGAACTCCTTCAAGATTGTTGGAAGACCATTTCCGGTGACTACCACTTGAAGCGCATCATGAGAATGCCAAGAGTGTGCAAAGCAGTCATCAAAGCAAAAGGTGGCTACTTTGAAGAACCTAGAATATAAGACATATTTTCAGTTGTTTCACACTTTTTTGTTAAGTATATATTTCCACATGTGTTAATTCATAGTTTTGATGCCTTCAGTGTGAATGTACAATTTTCATAGTCATGAAAATACATAAAAAATCTTTAAATGAGGTGTGTCCAAACTTTTGGTCTGTACTGTACTTACACACACACACACACACACACATATATATATACATACACGCACGCAGTAGGGAAAATAAGTATTTGATACACTGCCGATTTTGCAAGCTTTCCCACCTACAAAGAATGGAGAGGTCTGTCATTTTTATCATAGGTACACTTCAACTGTGAGAGACAGAATCTAAAAATAAAATCCAAAAAAAAAATCACATTGTATGATTTTTAAATAATTAAATCGCATTTCATTGCATGAAATAAGTATTTGATCACCTACCAACCAGCAAGAAATCTCGCTCTCACAGACCTGTTAGTTTTTCTTTCAGAAGCCCTCCTACTCTGCACTCCTCACCTGTATTTATTGTACCTGTTTGAACTCGTTACCTGTATAAAAGACACCTGTCCACACACTCAATCAATCACACTCCAACCTATCCACCATGGTTAAGACCAAAGAGCTATCTAAGGACACCAGGGACAAAATTGTAGACCTGCTCCAGGCTGGGATTGGCTACAGGACAATATGCAAGCAGCTTGGTGAGAAAGCAACAACTGTTGGCACAATTATTAGAAAACGGAAGAAACACAAGATGACTGTCAATCTTCCTCGGTCTGGGGCTCCATGCAAGATCTCGACCCGTGGGATAAGGATGATTCTGAGAAAGGTCAGGAATCAGCCCAGAACTACACAGGAGGACCTGGTCAATGACCTGAAGAGAGCCGAGACTACAGTCTCAAACATTACCATTAGTAACACACTATGCCGTCATGGATTAAACTCCTGCAGGGCACGCAAGGTCCCCTGCTCACGCCAGCACATGTCCAGGCCCGTTTGAAGTTCGCCATTGACCATCTGGGTGATCCAGAGGAGGCATGGGAGAGGGTCATGTGGTCAGATGAGACCAAAATAGGACTTTTTGGTATCAACTCCACTTGACGTGTTTGGAGAAAGAAGAAGGATGAGTACAACCCCAAGAACACCGTCCCAACTGAGAAGCATGCTGGGGAAACCTTATACTTTGGGGGTGCTTTTCTGCAAAGGGGACAGGACAACTGCACCCAGCAACAGTCCCGAAACTTGAAAGATCTGGAGAAGATCTGTATGGAGGAGTGGTCCAAAATTCCTGCTGCAGTGTCTGCAAACTTGGTCAAGAACTACAGGAAACGTCTGACCTCTGTAATTGCAAACAAAGGTTTCCGTACCAAATATTAAGATCTGTTTTTCTATTGTATCAAATAATTAATTTGCATAATTGCATGAAATAAGTATGTAAAAATTATAAAATGTTATTTTCTGTTTTTTATTTTTAGATTCTGTCTCTCACAGGTGAAGTGTACCTACGATAAAAATTACAGCCCTCTCCATTCTTTGTAGGTGGGAAAACTTGCAAAATCGTCAGTGTATCCAATACTTACTTTCCCCACTGTATATACTTTGTTCCTAAAAAAGAAAAAACCCACCGGTCTTCTATGTGAACATAACAAAGACTATAACTAAAAATCTTATATATTAAAAAAAAAAACTAAAACAAGGTTGACCACATTTTCTTATGGTATTTTTATCTGAAACTTCCTTGGAAAATTCACTGGAAATATCAGAAATGTCTGAAGTGGGGACCTCAATGTAAGACCCCCACCCATTAGATGTAAGGTGGCTCCCAAACCTCACGTGTCGATGCAGCACAGCCATCTGCAGCCACATTTTACGTAGAGCACACGCAGAACTGGGTCATTAACACATACATTAATCCTTTCATTTCGTTCTCCTCTGCTGAAGATGTGTTTGACAAAGACCTCATCTACCAAAATAAAGAGGTGTATTCCCTATGAAGTAACAATACCGTGGCATCTCTTCTTCCCAGGTCCTCTGCGTTGTGTCAATCTTCTGGAAATGTGTGGATACATTGACAACTGGCCACTGCCAGGCCCCTGGTCGTAGTGATTATGCCTACTGTCCAAACTGATTAGACATGGACAAGGAGTAAGGTAACACCCCATTGTCAATTAGATGTAAGGCTATGTTCACACTAGGCGTTTTTTCACTACACATTACTTTCAATGGGTGAAATACACTGAAAGAAGTGACGTGCTCTATTCAGCAAAAAACAATGCAAATCACAAAATACTGATCATACAAAAACCAGGGTGTGAGCATGAGATTTCTGAAATCTCATAGACTTTGCTTGTACTGTAAAACACAGCTGAAAATTTGCATTAAAAAAACGCTGAAAAAAACGCGATGTGTGAACATAGCCTTCAAAGGCACTGCACAGTGGTCTGAAACACAAATTCTGCACATTTGTGATTTTATAGGGTTTATAAGATTACTAAAACAGACGTGTCAGGAGACCACACAGATCCACTTTATAAAAACAAAAACACCTCAGTCATTGAAAGGTTAAATTACAACATTCCTAAGTCCAGCGCTCAAAATCTCCCAAGTCTCCTTACATTATGTAGTAAAGGACAGGTGACATTGGGGCCTTGCTTGTCCACCAGGTGATGTCTTATCGGTGGAAAGACTGTGATGAGAGGTTTGTCTTGAGGAAATTGTGGCGGAAGTAAACTGCAATAAAAACAAAGTATTAGAGCAAGACGCGGGATACATGACTGCAGCCTACAGAAACGTGACAGGTCCGGGGAAAATACCCAACAGCCTCATCTCATCTCAATGGAAAATCCATTTAGGTGGCACGTAGCGTAAGGCATAAAGGGACGTCAGCACCTTGACATATGATCGTAATGGTGTTATAAGAGATCTGATGAGTCCATCATGACAAATCTAGTGTGGAAAACATATGCAAATCCGTCTGGAAGTGCACTGGGGCGTATCACTGCACTTAGACAGCTCCTTTCAAGTGCACGGACACGCCCCTCTGCACTCCCACACCAATCTGCAGACACTCCATTTCCTTTTGACTGGCACATCGGAGCTCTGCAAAAAAAAAAAAGGATAATTTTTCTGGGGAGGGACAATCGACGATACTGTTCTACGACTACTTCCATATGTAAAAGGAAGCTGAGAGGACCCTATAAGCCTCCATATTGATTTAAAGTGATTTCTTATTAGTAGCAATTAAACAACTTGCATTAATACACATCATCTATAGTGACGTCATGAGCCGCCAAGCAACATCATTTAATGGCTCCAGTGCTACAAGACATGACTATGGATGACAAGACATTGTAGGGTACCGATTACACGCGGTGGGGTCTATCAACAGCATGGGACAAAGATATTCTAGAAGTACCTAATATGGTCTGCTTTCTTTAAGGGGTTGCCCACTACCTTGATATTGATCACTTACCCATTGGATAGGTCATTAATATGGAATCAGTGGGGGCAGGGGTGGATTAAGAGTAGTAAGGGCCCCGGGCAGTTTAGAAGGCGCGCCCCCCCCCCACACCTGATTTATCACGTGACATGTCACATGATCCCCTGTGATAGATCATGTGATAGTTCACGGGAAATTAATTTGGCATAATATTAATTGTGCTGCCTCATCTGAGAGCAGCACAATATTTGGGCAGATACCCTGATTCCAGCGATGTGTCACTTTTTCAGCTGCTTGTTGTCATTTTGAGAAAATCACCGTTTTATCTGCTGCAGATCTAGCAGCTCTCTGAATGCTGCGCTCTGTATAGCCCCGCCCACACCACTGATTGGCAGCTTTCTGCCCATGCTCAGTGTACACAGAAATCTACTGATCAGTGATGGGGGTGGGGTCCTACAGAACTTACTAGTCATCTAGTAATAATTACCTTCTGACAAATCAATGATTTTATCAAAACAACACTAAGCAGCCCAGTAAGTGACACATTACTGGAATCAGTGCCTCTAACCCTACATTATGCTGCTCTCAGATTAGGTGGCAAAAACCTGATGACAGATTCCCTTTAAAGGAGCTGTAAAGACAAAAAAGTTTGTATTAAAAAAAATACAAGCCATTTGTGAAATTAACTTTTTTTCATTGTTAATTCACATTAGACTGTATCTTCAACACTTTTGTCAGCAGGTCTTATTACAGACTCTGAATAGGGCAGCTCTCTCCCTCTCCCTCAGCAGAAAGTCACAGCATGGTTAAAAAACGGGATCTTTTATGATTTTCTCATAATAAATAAAAAAGGACATGCAAGTCCTCCAAACTATTTTCCGTTTCTCTATAGGCGAGGTCCTAAATCTTTCTTGTTCTTTAGTTGATCACATGTCAAAAATGCAAAGCATTTACTATGAACTCGCCTAAAAAAATATACACTTGGAGAGTAATATCATCATCTGCATGTAAATATTCCTTGACTCTAAGGGCTCGCTCACACTGTCGTATAACACGGCCGAATGCTATGTGATGTTTTATCGGATAGGACTCGGCCCTATGTTATACTATGGGACAGTGCGATTATTGGCATGAGAAAATAATCTCATTCGATATTCGGACCATGTGCACCCATACAAGTCTATGGGTGCACGTAAAATATTAGACTGCACTCGGATGTCATCCAAGTGCAGTCCGATGAACACTCACAGAGACTATGGAGAAGATGGAGAAATTAAGTTCTCCATCTTCTCCATATCTGTGCTGCGAGAGAATCGGATCACACTCAGTTGAAGCTCTGACAGAGTTTGAGCCCAGTGTCATTAGCATAATTGGCCCTATTCTCTTGCATGAGAGAATATATGGCTTAGTGAGTGGACCCTAAAACTGAATAGTAGTGACGGACAGGCACCTCACAAGCGGGATCCATGTAGCTCTCAGATGTCATGTAGGTAGGGCTTCATTCCATGGAGTAGGGCTTAATTCCAATGTAAATAAAAAAAAATGGACTTCAAATAAAAATTAAATGAACACAAAAAGCACTAATTGAATTATTTTTTTCATATTTATGTTTGCAGCCCCTTTAAAAACCCTTTGAGGACCAAGGCACATATATGTCCCATAGTTTTAAACTGGAAAAAAATTTGATTGAATAAAATGTAAGGTCCTCGAAGGTTTAAGTAGGTCATAAATTCATATGAATACTTGCTCATACAATTGCACATGCCAAAAGATGAAGAAGAGCAGAATCAAAAATATGACATTAAGTGGATCACTTACAGGTATTCAAGGTGAAAGAGACCAGCAAAGGCATCGTCTCGAATGACAGTAAATGAGTTAGAATTCAGCAAGCTGAAAATGAAGACAGCAGGTTAGAAGCGAACCAGACTTTATGGTGCTCAGAATTAGTCAAGCAGAATTTATTGAC
>NW_027363244.1:120000-122500 GCF_046119375.1 Phyllobates terribilis | reverse complement strand
CACATTAGACTGTATCTTCAACACTTTTGTCAGCAGGTCTTATTACAGACTCTGAATAGGGCAGCTCTCTCCCTCTCCCTCAGCAGAAAGTCACAGCATGGTTAAAAAACGGGATCTTTTATGATTTTCTCATAATAAATAAAAAAGGACATGCAAGTCCTCCAAACTATTTTCCGTTTCTCTATAGGCGAGGTCCTAAATCTTTCTTGTTCTTTAGTTGATCACATGTCAAAAATGCAAAGCATTTACTATGAACTCGCCTAAAAAAATATACACTTGGAGAGTAATATCATCATCTGCATGTAAATATTCCTTGACTCTAAGGGCTCGCTCACACTGTCGTATAACACGGCCGAATGCTATGTGATGTTTTATCGGATAGGACTCGGCCCTATGTTATACTATGGGACAGTGCGATTATTGGCATGAGAAAATAATCTCATTCGATATTCGGACCATGTGCACCCATACAAGTCTATGGGTGCACGTAAAATATTAGACTGCACTCGGATGTCATCCAAGTGCAGTCCGATGAACACTCACAGAGACTATGGAGAAGATGGAGAAATTAAGTTCTCCATCTTCTCCATATCTGTGCTGCGAGAGAATCGGATCACACTCAGTTGAAGCTCTGACAGAGTTTGAGCCCAGTGTCATTAGCATAATTGGCCCTATTCTCTTGCATGAGAGAATATATGGCTTAGTGAGTGGACCCTAAAACTGAATAGTAGTGACGGACAGGCACCTCACAAGCGGGATCCATGTAGCTCTCAGATGTCATGTAGGTAGGGCTTCATTCCATGGAGTAGGGCTTAATTCCAATGTAAATAAAAAAAAATGGACTTCAAATAAAAATTAAATGAACACAAAAAGCACTAATTGAATTATTTTTTTCATATTTATGTTTGCAGCCCCTTTAAAAACCCTTTGAGGACCAAGGCACATATATGTCCCATAGTTTTAAACTGGAAAAAAATTTGATTGAATAAAATGTAAGGTCCTCGAAGGTTTAAGTAGGTCATAAATTCATATGAATACTTGCTCATACAATTGCACATGCCAAAAGATGAAGAAGAGCAGAATCAAAAATATGACATTAAGTGGATCACTTACAGGTATTCAAGGTGAAAGAGACCAGCAAAGGCATCGTCTCGAATGACAGTAAATGAGTTAGAATTCAGCAAGCTGAAAATGAAGACAGCAGGTTAGAAGCGAACCAGACTTTATGGTGCTCAGAATTAGTCAAGCAGAATTTATTGACTGCTCTTGCAAAGCACTGAGACTCCCGCTGTGTATAGATGGCGCCGTGCGGCCTCCCGCTGTGTATAGATGGCGCCGTGCGGCCTCCCGCTGTGTATAGATGGCGCCGTGCGGCCTCCCACTGTGTATAGATGGCGCCGTATAGATGGCTACGTGCGGCCTCCTGCTGAGTATACGTGTATAGATGGCTACGTGCGGCCTCCTGCTGAGTATAGATGCCGCACGGCGCTCCCCCCAGAGACAGCAGGAGGCCGCACAGCTCCATCTATACTCAGCGGGAGACCGCACGTAGCCCATCTATACACAGCAGGAGGCCGCACGGTGACATCTATACTCAGCGGGAGACCGCATGTAGCCATCTATACACAGCAGGAGGCCGCACGGCGCCCCCCCCCCAGAGACTGCAGGAGGCCGCACAGCGCCATCTATACTCAGCGGGAGGCCGCACGTAGCCATCTATACACAGCGGGAGGCCTCGCGGCGCCCCCCCCAGAGACAGCAGGAGGCCGCACAGCGCCATCTATACTCAGCGGGAGGCCGCACGTAGCCATCTATACACAGCGGGAGGCCGCACGGCGCCCCCCCCAGAGACAGCAGGAGGCCGCACAGCGCCATCTATACTCAGCGGGAGGCCGCACGGCGCCATCTATACACAGCGGGGAGCCGCACGGTGCCATCTCTACACAGCAGGGGGCCGCACTGCGCCATCAATACACGGCGGGGGGCCGCACGGCGCCATCTATACATAGCGGGGGGCCGCACGTAGCCATCTATACACAGCGGGGGGCTGCATGTAGCCATCAATACACGGCGGGGGGCCGCACGGCGCCATCTATACATAGCGGGGGGCCGCACGTAGCCATCTATACACAGCGGGGGGCCGCATGTAGCCATCTGTACACAGCGGGGGGCCGCACGGCGCCCCCCCAGATACAGCAGGAGGCCGCACGGCGCCAACTATACTCAGCAGTAGGCCGCACGCAGTCACACACACAAACATATACAGACATATACATACACGCATAAACACATTTGAAACACAAAAATACATATAAACAGAAATGACACAATGATATCTGCCCACACACACATACAAACAGACATCACACAATGACATCTGTCCACACACACACAAACAGACATCACACAATGACATCTGCCTACACACACACACACATACACACACACATACACACACAAACAGACATCACACAATGACATCTGCCTACACACACACACA
>NW_027363244.1:72500-115000 GCF_046119375.1 Phyllobates terribilis | reverse complement strand
GCTGCAGTTTTGATAAATTTTAGTTTTATCTACTGCAGATCTAGCAGTGCTCTGAATGCTGAGCTCCATATAACCGGCTGCACCACTGATTGGCAGCTTTCTGTGTACACTGTGCATAGGCAGAAGGCTGCTATACAGACCTTGTGAAAAATGAGAAAAGAGAAAGGGAGAAAAAGCGCGCCATGTACCACCTGAGGAAGATAGTTCACTATCGAAACGCTTTGTGGAAAGGGCTCATTAAATTTATTTTTTAGTCCAAAAATTTTTTTCACTTCTAGTGTTCATTCTTTTAGCGCCCTATAGACCGCTTTTTTATTTAATTTGGACCACTCCTGAAAAATGAGGGATACCTGGTTGCAGGTTTACTAGTCTTCTAGTCACAACCTCCTACTGATAAAACAAAGATTTTATCAAAACACCAGCAAGCAGCCCAGAAAGTGACACATCGCTGGAATCAGGGTCTCTGTCTCTACATCATGCTGCTCTCGGAATATATGGGAAAAACCTAGTGACAGATTCCCTTTAAGCTCTCATCTCTAGTGATCAGGACCCTAGAATTTTCTTCTGAGGTGGGTTTCCCTTTAGCTCTGCACCTACCTAGCGTCACTGCATGGCTGCGGAAATAAAAAAATAAAAAAATAAATCTTTCTGAATTCTGAAGAGAAGGAGCAGTTGTGGAGTGTCAATATAATAGATGTAGAGAAGAGGGATGACGGCGGCCTGTGCTGAGCATTGCCCGGCTGATCGGGTGATGACTGATGGGTCACATGAATGAGTTATTACAGCAGAAACCGCACCCGTCCTGATAACTATTCCTGCAAGGAACCGGCCGTCCCTAACCCTGCAGCTACATAATAGAGATGCAAAGAAACAAGGAGAAAGAAAGGATGCAATGACAGGGATCACCAAGGAATAGCAAAAATATAGAATTTTATTAAAGACTAAACATACAAGACATGTTAAAAAAAACAACTAAAAAGCAACAATTGCCCCAATGAATAACAAAACCATTGCAAGGTACTGATATGGTTAATCCTCACATATATATGCCCAACTAGTCACAGAAAATCTCAATATATGACTACAGACTGCCCACCACAATATAATAAAGAGCAAGGCAGCAGCAAAGTATCTATTCACAAAGGCATTAATATCCAAATAAGCCTATAAAAATAGTGCCCATTATATAACCCCACAATGAAACCTGCCGCTGACACAATCGCCCCAAATGTGAAACAATACAATTGGATTGCTAAAAGAGCAAGCTAACGCTGTTAGGTCGGGCAGTAGAAAAAAATGATGTAACTACACCTGAACCATCAGGCAACCTACAGAAATGTGCATGGAGGATGTTGTTTTTACATAAGAGTTATGTATACAGAAAAGCTATATGTCCTATACAGGAAAAGTGTGGGATGAGGAGCTTACAAGACCACTAAAGTAAGACATTCACAAGCTCCTTCTGTATACTCCCTGGTGCCGGGGGTCCGACCCCACTGATCTTACACTGAGAATGTATGGAACTCCTGTAATGTCACCCTTCTTTTCTACAATGTAATCAAGGCATATTTATATGTCTGAACAAGACTTGTATCGACCCATAAAAGAAAAGAGCCCCAGCTCCACCATACTGAATCCCTGCACAGCGACGCTATCAGCCGTGCAGGGACACAACGCAGCTGCCGTCACTTATATAATGGCCGAATGTGCAGGGGAAAGCCACAACGGACCTCATTGTTCTGAAGGCTGCAGCGTATCCGAGCTATATGTGATACTACTCTGACATAGGGAAAGGGACAAAAACCCTTCAAATAGCAGGGAGTGACGTCTGATTAATATTTAGATTTGTATTGAACATAAAACCACAATCTTAGGACCATTACATACATTACCAGACTACTTTATAGATGATCAATTGCCAGCACAAGTTATATTACGCCCAAAATATCTCTGCAGCACCACCAAATTGCTGTATGAAAAATATGAGGAGTTATAGAAGTGTATTATCTGTACAGGTCCATATATCAGCCACTATTATGTGAAATATGTAATAAAATACACTATTATACATTATTAATGTTCTGTCCCTTTAACATTCTGTCACCATGGTAACGACAGTCATACTCAGCCAATAGGATTGCTCGGTTTGAATTTGAAAAAAAAAAAAACCTCCTATGTGGTCAGTTTGTTCCATCTCATCTGAGTGTGAAGACAGACACCTGCGATCAGCGAGAGATTCTAGGTATAAGACGTGATATAATCTAATGGACGGAGCCACATCCCATCACACGCACTCAGCGACCACAACTGACAGGAATCAGCCCATTTACCAGAGGAGAAGTCATTATTCCCCAACACATGATACGCTGAGACACCAGTGGGGGGCGCCACACTCATCACATCTCCCATCTGGAAGGATCCAGCGATCACTTCTAATGGGGGTCACTGCCCTTTTTTGGTGATTGCTGGAGTTTCCCGCGGTCGGACCCCACTGATCTATCAGTCATCACCGAGCCCAGGGATAAGGGGATGACTTGTTCCATCTGATAATTCCCCTTTAATGAAGCTCAGATACAGAACAGTAAATATCCTACACATTTCCCAATTTGCCCTTTCCCCAGCAGAGCCCCCGAATTATTTATAGCCAATGTTTCTAAGACCAAAGAAATATCAGCCAATCACCAAACCCTCTGCTGACGCCTCCTGAGGTTTTATAGATTTTGGATACATTTCTACAAGAGAAGATATCAGCGGACACCATGGGGATGGAGTATTCTGCCAGCGTTGGAGCAGGTAGTATCCATCACTCACTCACCGTTCTCTATACTCTTGTTACATGGCTTTCTGGGGCTTTCATTAAACAGACTCATCTGTGGGGACATTTTCTTTCCTTTAATGCATATACTTGGTGGTAAATATTTTTCTGAGTTTTATTGAAAATTGTGCACAGTTTGCCTCCTGTGCCCTCTGTGCTGTACTGTCTATTGCTGGCTGCAGAACTAGTTAACTGAGAATCCATCAGTGAGCTCCTTCTGACAGTCTTAACATACATACGTCCTCTTTGTACGGTGAGGATTGCTCCTAATATCTGGTTGTGTTTTCTGCAGATTACATCAGTCCTGAGGAACAGCTGAGGAGACTGGCATATTGTGTGAAGTTTCTCCCTTCTCCCCTCTACAAGAAGGAGGTCAGTGAGACGACTCAGGGCAACGCTACGGCCTCTTCTATAAGGTAGCTGTGTATTCGGATCTTCCTTGTAGCCTCCTAACTTCATCTCTTCTCTTCCAGCGCCTTATGCCGACCAACCCCATTGCCCAAAGAAGATGCATCGAAGAGTATAAAGCCAGGGAGAAAAGGAAGAGGGAAGAAAGGCGCAAGGAACTAAAAGAACGGCGCAAGTACCTGGATGAAGAGGAAGACGAGGAAGAAGAGAAGGAAGAAGAGGAGAAAGCAGCAAAGAAGATAAAGCTGGACATCATGGATTTAAGACAGAAGACACTAAAAGAACTGTGCGCCTACCTGGATGAAGAGGAAGAAGAGGAAGAAGAGAAAGAAGAGAAAGCAAAGAAGATGAAACTCCACATCAAGATCCCTAGGGGGGAAGTGACGGCCAAAGGCCAGAAAAGAAGACAACCGATCCCAACAACAAGAAGGAAGAAGGAGAACCAGACCAACTTCCGCCAGTACATCAACCGGTATTTGAGAGGAAAGAGGAACATCATGTGGACCATCCTGCTGGAACCTCTCTGCCGATAACATCATGACGCGCCCCCTGGGCCAGTGTTGTTTGGGGGATTACCCGGAGCCGGATCAGATGGGGGGTTGTAGTCTCCGAGTGGTGGTGACCCGGTCCGTGCCCAGGGTGTCAAGCTCAGTGTGTGGCAGTCCTTACAGATGTTACTAGATGTTCTTTTATGTCGACTACGCCACCCGTTGATTTGCGGTCCATACGGCCGCCGCTGCAGCAGGGTCCGCTGAGGCTGGTGGTGTGTGTGCAGCTCTGGTAGTATAACCCCCAACGGGAGGGGTATAGCCTCAGGGGGTCAGTTGTAGAGGATGGTGGTTGTGGAGGTGCAGTGAGGATGGTAATGAGACTCAGAGTCGGGCTGTGCAGTTCAGGGTTTTTACTTACTGCTGTTGTGCTGGTCACTCCGGCCTTGAGTGACCGCCCGAGCCGTGCTGCGTCCACCAGGTCCTGGACTCGGCCAACCCCCAAGTAATTCTGGAGCGTGGTCCTGAGATCCCTTTCTGACGTTCCTTCTCTCTGGCCTTCCCCACCAGGGATCCACCTATGTCCGGCTCCCTCGGGCCTCTTGTTGGTAAAACCCTTGTCTCTGGGTTCCCTGACCCTATGCTCGGTTTGCCTTCCGGGTGGATTTAGTGGGGGGTCGTGGCAGATCCTGCCCACGACCTCCAGTCTCTGGCTGAGGATTAGTGCCCTCCACCAGCTTGGGATCCGGTACCCTTGTGCCAACCCTTCACCCTTCTGGTTGTATTTGGGCTCTTGGGGTTCCCTCTTCTCCCCCTCTGGGTCCTTCTTTCTCCTCTCTCTCTCTTGGCCTGGGGCTGCTCTTCTCCTCTGCTTTCTTCCTCTGCAAAAGACTGACTGGTGACTGTCTGCCTGTCTGACCCTGATCTAAGATGGTTCCCACCTTATATACTCCCTCTATGTGTGAGCTCAGGTGACCAGCACCCAATGAGCTCCTAGCATTACCCAGACTGCTCCCCCTATCTGCTCCTACACTACTGGGATGTTCCACCCCCCTCCCACTCCAGCCAGGGACAGACACTGTCGTACCTGCACATTTCTCTAGTGGGAGTACCATTGATCTGTCCCCCGGAAATGGGATGTATGTAGTGGATGCAGCCTACTGAGCTCAGTTCCACACTCCATCCTTACCCGGGAGTGGAATACCACACCTCTGGCTGAGGTGCAATACCCCTGTAGCAGCCGAATCCTCAGGGTGCTACATTCCCCCCTGGTAAATCACAGCACGTCCTCGGGCTGTAAGAAAATAAAACATCCATAAACATACAAATTTTTTTTCATAACAACATAACATATAAAACATCATATATATATATCATCACTTTTAGCAGCAATAAAACTTTTTTATAAATATTCTTGCAAACTTTTCTTGTTCTTCCGGCCACGGTGCAACTTGTGACCGGGTAAAGTGCGACAGTCTCTTGTAGAAAAAACACAGCTTTCCTATAAAACCAGTAGAGGGCGCCTTAGAAAGCGCAACTATATACAAGGAGGAAGGTGGCCGCTCTCAGTCCTCGGCCAGGTAATGGAAATAGGGACACACGGGTAACAGTTCACACTTTGACCCAACGGGGAAAATATTTAACTCAGCAACAGTTCTGGTACCCCGACGGGTAACTATTTACAGTCTCTCTCTACCGTACTTCAACGACGGCGTCCTCCTGCTCCTTCTTTGGATTCTTCAGACCCTCTTGCTCCTCCTCACACCGCAGCTCCTCCTCCGTCAGGCAATGTACATGGAGGGCGTAGGGTCCTTTGGCACACTTGTGCCGGGTGAAGGTGACCTCGTCCCCTACATAAAGGTCACGACCTCTGTGTCCCTCCGGCAGATGGCTTTCTACGTCTCTGCGGGTGACAAAGACGTCGCCGGGGGTATGATGGTCTCTAATAAAGCCCCATCCGTGCTGCATATTGAATTTTATCACAGTCCCGGTGGTACGGGGACCATGCGCTGCACGGGGATCTCTCCTGGTCCGGCTCTTCTGCTCCGCGCTCCTTATTTGCGTTTGCTGTTCCCGGACCCGCCTCTCTCTCCGCTCCCTCTCGAAGACCTCGAGCTGCTGCCGGCAGCACTCTGCACGCTCCGCTGCGGCTGCCCGAGTCTCCTGAGTGAACCCCATGAGGTCTTCTCCGGTGGGGTCCCACTCAAACTGTGCCTCCTCTAGCGGGGGCTGGGTCCTCCTAGCGGGCTTCGGAGCCGGAATCAGGGGCTCACACAGGGGCCTTGCTCTTTGGAGTTCCAGTTCGTAGTACTCCTGGGGCCATATGAAGGGCTGTCCATCCGGGCACGTATGCTGGGCGAACAGGTCTTCACCCAGGTGCGGTACTTTAGATGTTATGGGCGCTGTGGTGGTAGCGGCTCCCGGATTGACCAGGCCTTGCGACCAGGCTTGGGGCACCCTAAAGGAAAAGGGCACCGTAAGAACGGCGGCGCCCGTGGTTACTCGGCCCTGCGACCAGGCCGGTGGCTCCGCGGAGGTAGGGGGCGCTGTTGGAATTGCGGCGCCCGGGTGTACTAGGCCTTGCGACCAGGCCGATGGTATTTCCTGCTTTGCCGCGCTCAAGGTCGAAGCGCGTGATGTCACAGGGGTCGCGGCCGCGGTTTCCGGTTGAGGCCTAGTCTGCGGCGGTGACGATGCAGCGACGGGCACGGCAGGGGGAACTTCGGGCTCTGCGACGGGGAGCTGGGGCAGGCACGCGGTTTCCCGACTCGGGGTAGAGACGTCCCCTTTACCTGCCTCCGTTCGTTCAGCTCCCTTCTCGGCGCCGTCTCCGGCCTTGAGTCCTCCTGCACCATCCTCAGAGGCGGTCTGTCTCCTCGTCTCGGGTGGCGTGCTCCGCTGACGGGTTTCGGTCTGCTGGGCCATCTCTCGGCTCCACTCCGCCAACGTCTCTCGCTGCACCTGGGCCATCCTCCGTGCGAGGCCCTCCAGCGCAGTCTGTGCACACTCCCGGTCTCGGGGGAGCTGTGCCAGGACCTCCACTAGGCCTAGTGGGGTTGTGGCTTGTAGCAGGCTCCTGACCACTGGGTCGGTGCTGCCTGTCTCTCCCTCCATCTCCGGGTATGCTTTCTCTGGACTCCTCTCCAGACTTCTTGTCTCCGGGTGCGCTCTCTCCAGACTGCTCCAGGCGGCACCCATCTTTGCTCTTTTGTTCTGTCTCCGCCCCCATTGAGGGTGGTCCCGGGGCAACTTAGTGATTGTCAGTTCCAGGGGCAGTTCTTTCACGCTGATGGACACCTCTAGCATCACAGTCTCAGTTGGTGGGCGCGGTTTCCGCTTTTGGCGCCATTCTTCGACCTGGCCCACGATGGGAGGTGGCTTCTTGCCACCCTCTGGCACGCCCATAATGGCGTCCGCTCTTCCAAGGCGGGAAATCTTCGGAAATGGCGGGAATCGTCTCCCAGTGGCGGGAAACTCCATGGATGGCGGGAAAAAACTGCAAATGGCGGGCAACCGGCGGGAATCGACCTGCGATGGAGTCCGATGGCGGGGACCCTCCGGAACTGGCGGGAGACTTCTTTTTGAGGTAACGGTGTACTTTTCTTCAGGCACGCAGTACCCGGTTGTTGCGGGCACGTTATCCTGCCGACTACGCCAAAGTTGACGTGCCCCCTGGGCCAGTGTTGTTTGGGGGATTACCCGGAGCCGGATCAGATGGGGGGTTGTAGTCTCCGAGTGGTGGTGACCCGGTCCGTGCCCAGGGTGTCAAGCTCAGTGTGTGGCAGTCCTTACAGATGTTAATAGATGTTCTTTTATGTCGACTACGCCACCCGTTGATTTGCGGTCCATACGGCCGCCGCTGCAGCAGGGTCCGCTGAGGCTGGTGGTGTGTGTGCAGCTCTGGTAGTATAACCCCCAACGGGAGGGGTATAGCCTCAGGGGGTCAGTTGTAGAGGATGGTGGTTGTGGAGGTGCAGTGAGGATGGTAATGAGACTCAGAGTCGGGCTGTGCAGTTCAGGGTTTTTACTTACTGCTCTTGTGCTGGTCACTCCGGCCTTGAGTGACCGCCCGAGCCGTGCTGCGTCCACCAGGTCCTGGACTCGGCCAACCCCCAAGTAATTCTGGAGCGTGGTCCTGAGCTCCCTTTCTGACGTTCCTTCTCTCTGGCCTTCTCCACCAGGGATCCACCTATGTCTGGCTCCCTCGGGCCTCTTGTTGGTAAAACCCTTGTCTCTGGGTTCCCTGACCCTATGCTCGGTTTGCCTTCCGGGTGGATTTAGTGGGGGGTCGTGGCAGATCCTGCCCACGACCTCCGGTCTCTGGCTGAGGATAAGTGCCCTCCACCAGCTTGGGATCCGGTACCCTTGTGCCAACCCTTCACCCTTCTGGTTGTATTTGGGCTCTTGGGGTTCCCTCTTCTCCCCCTCTGGGTCCTTCTTTCTCCTCTCTCTCTCTTGGCCTGGGGCTGCTCTTCTCCTCTGCTTTCTTCCTCTGCCTCTGCAAAAGACTGACTGGTGACTGTCTGCCTGTCTGACCCTGATCTAAGATGGTTCCCACCTTATATACTCCCTCTATGTGTGAGCTCAGGTGACCAGCACCCAATGAGCTCCTAGCATTACCCAGACTGCCCCCCCTATCTGCTCCTACACTACTGGGATGTTCCACCCCCCTCCCACTCCAGCCAGGGACAGACACTGTCGTACCTGCACATTTTTCTAGTGGGAGTACCATTGATCTGTCCCCCGGAAATGGGATGTATGTAGTGCATGCAGCCTACTGAGCTCAGTTCCACACTCCATCCTTACCCGGGAGTGGAATACCACACCTCTGGCTGAGGTGCAATACCCCTGTAGCAGCCGAATCCTCAGGGTGCTACAATCACATACGGCAATACCGGCTGGTAAGTATCAGACCACCAAATAACAGCAGGATAGTGTAATATAGTGGTAGTGTATCAGTATTAGTGTAATAAGAGTAATAATACTAGTGATAATAGTAAGAAATAAATAAAATAGTAATAAAATAACAGTAGTAATAGTAGTAGGTAGAATAGCAGTGTGATCCAGGGTCCAAGGACTGATCGCCTTTTCTCGGGGTCAAGAAGGAATTTTTCCCCTGTGACACAAATTGGCTGAAGGTGTCCAGGGGTTTTTGCCTTCTTCTGGATCAACACTGTAGTTATAGGGTAGTATTAGTAGTGATAGGAAAGAATAATAATAATGTAAAAATATAGCAGGTTATTAATAATAAGAAGAATATTAAATAGCTATATTTATAAAAATAAAAACATAAATTAAAATAACTCCAGTAGTACAATAAGTAATATATTAATTATACAACTAATAATAACATTATTAGGTTTGATCCAGGGTCCTAGGACTGATCGCCTTTTCTCGGGGTCAAGAAGGAATTTTTCCTCAGTGACACAAATTGGCTGAAGGTGTCCTGGGGTTTTTGCCTTCTTCTGGATCAACACTCTAGGTATAGGGTAGTATTAGTAGTGATAGGAAAGTAGAATAATACTGTAATAAGATAGCAGGATGTTAATAATAGTAAGAATATAAAAATAATTATAGTGTTGTTTTGATTATTTTAAGTAGTTATAGAAAAGTTAGAATAGCAAAGTAATAAGATAGCAGGACATAAATAATATATAATCTATAAAAAGTACAAAAACCTAAATTAAAATACTAATAACTGCAGTAGCAGTACAATTAGTTGTGTAATATTAATAAGAATTATTAATAACTAGTAATAACATTATTAGATTTGATCCAGGGTCCTAGGACTGATCGCCTTTTCTCGGGGTCAAGAAGGAATTTTTCCCCTGTGACACAAATTGGCTGAAGGTGTCCTGGGGTTTTTGCCTTCTTCTGGATCAACACTAAGTATAGGGATTTTAGTAATACCATTATCATAAACACAAGAGTAATAAAAAATTATAAAACTAATTAAAAAATGAATTATAACAGGTACAATTGATTGCATTAGTACAGTAATAATAAACATTAAAAATGGTGGTCCCAGTTAGTAAGTTAGTGTAGTGTTAGTGTAGGGACCCATCTGAAGAGGTCGCCTTGACGGTGGCAGATGGGCTCGCACAATTTGCTCAAAGTGTGCGCTAAGAACCTCATATTTCTATGTACAGGAGATCTAGCAGTAATACCATTCAGGAGATAGGTATTTGTGTACACACATTTTGTTATATACTTTTGCGCCGCACACAGGGCAGGTATACAGGTACAGGATGCTCATATGTAGTGAGAGTGTTGCAGTAATATTATAACTGGGCCTTAAGGGTAAAATGTTGATAACTACAGGTCCTGGAAACACATCAGAAACTAGAACCTGTAAGTAACTGGTTCCCTGCTAGTGATTAATATGTAAAGGGCAGTCTGGTACCAGGACCCGCGTTATAGGACACATTATCATCAGGCAGGTGCAGTCAGGACTCTTACAAGATCTGCGGCAGTCGTGTGGCGGTATAACACAGTCCCGCTCCTGCCTCAGGCGCCAGCAGTGGAGCCAACCCTGATCCTGGCAGCTTAACCCCTTATATGACACAGTCAGTGGCTTTCACAGCATTTAGGCACTTAAGACCGGAGAGGGAGGCGCGATCATGGTGCCGATGAGTTTCTATGGCAGCCGAGATCTAACAATGGACCCCATGACGGCCATCTTACTGCTCTTATTAGTCCCGGCTGAGGAGAGGTCTATGAGGACACCGGTCAGAGTTATGTCGCCTGCTCTGCAGCTATTAGAAATATCTAGGGCTGATTAGTTTGCTATCTGTAAATCGGATCTAGCCCTGCCCCCCCCAGCAGCACTGGGCTACCACTGGTGTGATCAGGGCTATTGGGCTCCTAGATTGGGCAGAGGAGCTCAGTCTTCAGCAGGAGCTGGCTGAGGAGAGCGGAGCGACTTGCATGGGGCTGCTGCACAAGAAGCAGCTCACAAGGTGGAGATTTATCCGGAGACGTGGTACCCGGGCTGTCATCTGCTTTGCAGGCTGCATAGTCGCTGCCTCCTAGGACCCGAACTTCACCCCTAACAGGCACAGCAGAGCTCGGACAGCTGCAAGTGCCGGAGAGTGGCTGATTAGTGACTGCTGTGTCTCCTGCACTCAGATAAGAGCGGTACAGAGCGGGGGCTCAGTAATGGTGAATACGGGAAGTGTCCACCCCTCACATGCCCTATATGTGGCCCCCAGAGGTAAAGTCTTCCCTGTACCCAGCGCCTCCTCCCGCCTTCACTGCTGGCGTGCGCCATTGCTTAGAGGGGATGTCTGAAGATAACAAGTTACATACATAGTAACATAGTTTTTAAGGTTGAAGGAAGACTAAGTCCATCTAGTTCAACCCATAGCCTAACATGTTGATCCAGAGGAAGGCAAAAAAAAACCCTGTGGCAAACACTAAGCTCCACATTGGGGAAAAAAATTCCTTCCCGACTCCATACGACAATCAGACTAGTTCCCTGGATCAACGCCCTATCATGGAATCTAGTTTTTGCAACCTGTAATATTATACTTTTCAAGAAAGGAATCCATGCCCTTCTTAAATTTTATTAGTGAATCACTCATTACAACATCATGAGGCAGAGAGCTCCATAGTCTCACTGCTCTTACAGTAAAGAATCCCCGTCTGTGATTATGATTAAACCTTCTTTCCTCCAGACGTAGAAGATGCCCCCTTGTCCCCGTCTCTGGCCTCAGAGTAAAAAGATCAGTAGAAAGGTCTTTGTACTGTCCCCTCATATACTTGTACATAGTAATAAGATCACCCCTAAGCCTTCGTTTTTCCACAGTAAATAACCCCAAGTGTAATAACCTGTCTTGGTATTGCAGACCCCCCAGTCCTCTAATAACCTTGGTCGCTCTTCTCTGCACCCGCTCTAGTTCAGCTATGTCTTTCTTATACACCGGAGACCAGAACTGTACACAGTATTCTAAGTGTGGTCGCACTAATGACTTGTATAGAGGTAAAATTATCTTCTCCTCATGAGCATCTATGCCTCTTTTAACGCATCCCATTATTTTATTTGCCTTTGCAGCAGCTGCCTGACACTGGCCACTAAACATGAGCTTGTCGTCCACCAATACACCCAGGTCTTTTTCAGTGACAGATTTATCCAGTGTTTTACAATTAAGCATATAATTATACATTTTATTTCCTCTGCCCAAGTGCATTACCTTACATTTATCCCCATTAAAGCTCATTTGCCATTTATCAGCCCAAGCTTCTAGTTTACATAGATCCTCCTGTAATATAAAATTGTCCTCCTCTGTATTGATTACCCTGCAGAGTTTAGTGTCATCTGCAAATATTGAAATAGTACTCTGTATGCCCCCTACAAGGTGATTAATAAATATGTTAAAAAGAAGGGGGCCCAATACTGACCCCTGTGGTACCCCACTGTTAAATGAGACCTAGTCTGAGTGTTTTCCATTAATAACCACCCTTTGTTTCCTATCACTGAACCAATTCTTAACCCACATACATATATTTTCCCCTATCCCCATTGTTCTCATTTTATGTATCAACCTTTTGTGTGGAACCGTATCAAAAGCTTTTGAAAAGTCCATATACACAACATCCACTGCATTTCCTTGGTCCAGTCCAGAACTTGCCTCCTCATAAAAACTGATCAGATTAGTCTGACAGGAATGGTCCCTTGTAAACCCATGTTGATATTGGGTCATGAGGCTATTCTTCTTCAGATACTCTATTATAGAATCTCTTAGGAAACCCTCCAGGATTTTTCCCACAGTAGAGGTTAAGCTTACCGGCCTATAATTTCCAAGTTCGGTTTCTGTCCCCTTTTTGAATATTGGCACCACATTTGCTATACGCCAGTCCTGTGGTACAGACCCTGTTATTATGGAATCTTTAAAGATTAAAAATAATGGTCTATCTATGACATTACTTAATTCCTGCAGTACTCGCGGGTGTATCCCATCCGGGCCTGGGGATTTGTCAACTTTAGTTATCACTTATCCACAGGCTCAGTGATCACTTACTGATCGTGGGGTCTGACCACTGCGAACCATCGTCTGATCGGGAAGGAACGGAAAGTCAGGGAACAACTGCAGCTCCATTCATTCTCTATGGGGCTCTGGAAAAAGCCGAGCTCAGCACTTGGATGCCACATAAGGAATGAATGGAGCAGATCCTGGAGTAATAACATGTCCTCCTCAGCTTTCTGTCTGTGTAAGTGGCTCAGCCCTCGTCTCCCCTTCTGTTCCCGACTTCTCTTTTGTTCCCTGTGGACTTTCTCTCAGTCCTCTGCAGCCATTATGTGTGTAGACAACTTCAAAAAGAAAAAGTAGCAGAACATCAGTCATCTAATAATCCACGATATTCAGGGGGGAAAACAAAACGGTGATGTTCTTACACAGTCGCCTCCTCTTGAGCTGATGAAGATGTCGGTGGCAGCACATTGCGGTTTGTGTTCTCTGCCTGAATATCGCGGATTATGTGACGTCCTGCAGCTTCTCATCATCCATGTTGGGCTGTTGGACGACGTGTGGACGCTCGGCTTGTTGGATTCTTGTGTTACTACCAGCACTGACTTTATATTATGACTCCTGTGCCGATTCCCATTTCTAATTGCAGCGTGTTATACCAGCACGTGACGGCTGCCACAATCACGTGACGACTGTAGCGTCGGCGTCCCTGCCTCCTGCTAGGCTGGGACGCCGTTCCCCTCACCTCTCCGCTCCGTGCCCGGCGTCTTCCTCCCGCTCTGCTGGCAGCGCACGCTGCTTCCCGGTCAAGGTGCTTAGGGCGCGCGCGCGCTCCCTCTCTCTTAAAGGGGCCGCGCGCGCCGTCCTAAGGAGTCCCCGGCCAATGGCCGGAGGACCTCACCATATATAAGGCACCTCCTCCAAAATGGAGGTGCCCGAGCTCTGTTGTTGCAAAGCCTTTCAACTCTGCTTCAGCCCTCAGGTCCCGTTGCCTGATACCTGCCTGATTTCTGTCTACCTGCTTGCAATCCTGTGGTCCGACAGTCTGCCTACCAGCACCTGCCAGTCTGTCTATGGATCAGTCCGCCTGCGGACCAGGAACTACCTGCCAGATACCTGCCTGCCTGTCCAGAGACTCTTACCCGCTCACCTGGGAGCGCTCACCTGGGAGCGCTCACCTGGGAGTGCTTACCTGCTACCCGCCTGCTAGCCTACCTGGAGGCTTAGCCGTCACTTGCTGTGACCACCTGCCTGTCCAGAGACTCTCACCCGCTCACCTGGGAGCGCTCTCCTGCTACCTGCCTGCTAGCCTACCTGGAGGCTTAGCAGTCACTTGCTGTGACCACCTGCCTGTCCAGAGACTCTTACTCGCTCACCTGGGAGCACTCACCTGCTACCTGCCTGCTAGCCTACCTGGAGGCTTAGCCGTTACTTGCCGTGACCACCCGCCTGTCAAGAGACTGTCCCCGTCACTTGCCGTGACCACCCGCCTGTCAAGAGACTGTCCCCGTCACTTGCTGTGACCGCCCTGCCCTTCTACCCTGAGACTGTCCTTGTCACTTGCAGTGTCTACCTACCCGCCTTCCCTGGGAGCCACCCGCTTCCTTACAAGGACTACCCTTTGTATAGTAGCTCAGAGGTTCCACCTCCCACACCCGTTACAGTTTGCTCAGGCCATGGAACCCGGTGGCACCCAAGCTCCCTCGCTCTCGGACCTATGTCATGAACTTTCCCGTCAGAGGTCCCAACAGGAGTCCATCCTGAGTCACCTGCGTAGTGTTAACTTTCGCCTGGACACACTGACTGTCTCATCGGGAGCTGCTTCCACTCGCACACTTACTACCCCGGCGCCGCCGCTGCACAGCAATACCATAGCATCCCTTCCCGGTCCCCGTCTCTCCGCCCCGCCTCGTTTTGGCGGAGATCCCGGTCAGGCACGGGGCTTCACTAACCAGTGCACTCTGCACTTCGAACTTTTGGCACATCAGTTTTCCACCGACTGAGCCAAAGTAGCCTTCACCATGTCCCATCTCACGGGGGAGGCGCTGGCTTGGCTAAATCCTCTATGGGAGAGAGGAGATTCCCTGGTGTCCAACCTGCCAGCCTTTCTCACGGCTTTCCGGAAAGTCTTCGACGAACCAGGACGGAAGACCTCATCCGCCTCATCTCTGCTACGCCTCCGTCAAGGAAGTCTCACCGTGGGCCAATATGCCATACGGTTCCGTACCCTTGCTTCGGAGCTTGCCTGGGATAACGACGCCCTGGTGTCCGTCTTCTGGGAGAGTCTGTCCGGCCGTATTAAAGATGAACTCGCCGGTCGGGACATTCCTACCACTCTCGACGACTTAATAACACTCGCCACCCGGATTGACATCCGGTTCCAGGAGCGCACCAAAGAGGTCATCCGTGAGAGGAGGTTTCCACGCCTTGCCCCTACCTTTCAGAAACCCGTCACTTCCTCCGTTCCTCCTCAGGCGCACTCACCCGAGCCTATGCAGGTCGACCAGACCAAGATGGTCAAAACCCGTCAAGAATTACGCCGTGCCGAGGGGAGCTGCTTCTACTGTGGCAGTAAGGAGCACCGGATCCGTTCCTGCCCGGAGAGGTCGGGAAACACCTGTGTCTAGGATCGCTCAGAGAGGTCGTCCTAGACAAGAGTAAACCCTCTCCATCTCTGATGCTGTCGGTCTCTATCATCTGCGGGGAGAACAGTTTCTGTGTACTAGCTCAACTTGACTCTGGAGCTGCCGGAAATCTCATTTCTCTATCCCTGGTAGAGAAATACCACATTCCCACCAAACCCCTGGCTTTACCCTTATCTGTCGCCTCCATGGATGGGGGTCTCTTACCGCATCCCATTCAACTCATCACCGAATCCATAACTCTGCAGGTGGGAATGCTGCACTCTGAGAGCATCTTCTTCCATGTTCTGCCTGGACTCTCTCACGCCCTCTTGCTAGGCCTACCTTGGCTCCAGAAACATGCACCCGTGCTTGATTGGCAGACCGGAGAAGTCCTTCGCTGGGGAGAGGACTGCCATAAGACTTGTTTAGTTCCCGTTCTTCCTGCCTGTCCTTCTCCTACCCCAGCCAATCTACCCGGCCTACAGGTTCCCTATTGGTCTTATGCGGATGTCTTTAATAAAAGAGAAGCAGAGACATTACCCCCTCATAGACCATACGATTGCCCAATCGACCTGATACCTGGCGCTACTCCTCCCCGTGGGCGTTTTTACCCTTTGTCCGCTGCTGAGACCCGGTCCATGTCTGAATATATTGAGGAGAATCTGGCCCGAGGATTTATCCGGAAATCTACCTCCCCGGCGGGAGCAGGCTTCTTCTTCGTCAAAAAGAAAGACGGCTCACTCCGTCTAGACATTAGAAACGTATCGTCACATTTAATGTCGGAGGTGTAGATCACTTTAAGAGAATTTCCGTCCCGTCCTGTAATGAGCCATGTGAGCTCCTTGTCTGATCAGGATAACAGAGGGGTGGAATGTATTTGTACACATGACAGATTAGTTGTTGGCTTCTCGGGTTTGGGCTTTGGACGCTGTAGGCCTCGTCTTTACAATGTACTGCCTCCTCTCTGTTTACAGCCTGGGAAGACACATGATAAGTTCAGGTAATATGATCTGTAGGAAAAAAATGGGTGAAGCCAGACTGCGGGACTAAGTTTAGATCAAGTGCGTCAGTAACCTTTATCTCATCAAACAGGTCACAGTCGTTCACGTTCATTTCAGATCTCACATGTACAAATACACATGAATGAGCACGGTCATGCACTGTGGACTTGTGGCCTGAGGCCACGGCCCCACTATCAGTAGTCAGTATTTTTTCTCAGGAGTGGGAGCCAAAACCAGGAGTGGGTGATAAATGCAGAATTGGTGACTTGTTTCTATTAGACCGTTTCTCTGATTGTTCCTCACCTGGTTTTGGCTCCCACTCCTGAGAAAAAATACTGACCGAATACTGATAGATAGTGTGGCCAATCATCAGCGTCAGGCCACAGCCCCACTAACAAGTCCACCGGTGCTCATATAAAGCCTTTTCAAAAGGGCCGATACAAAGTGTACCAAGATGGTTGCTTATTGTCGGCAGCACGTCCTGTTTACATGGGCAGATGAGATGACTATAAACAATCCAATCAGGCGATGGATGAGTCTTTTTCTAAATAATACATTGTTCCTGGTTAATAATATTTTTTTAGGACTTGGACCTCCTAAAATTAGGACTTTAAAAATCCTAAATATTTTCACCGTGATAGTGATGCTCATAGTCAGTCTCCTCTCATATGCCACAGCAATTCCAACAGTAAAGCGTTGTCCCATACACAAGAGTACTTCAGCCGAGTGTCTCTGTGTTCTCTATAAGAGAACCGCAGTCCTACATCTTTGGTGATAAGCTATCTCCAGGGAAACAGAAGGATCAATAGTTCAAAATCGGACATGTCGGACACTTTAGAGGTATTCTCATCTCCAAAATCCTATCCCAATATGTAGTAGGTGTAATAATATTAGCAAATACCTACAATTATAAATGTAGGATAGTTCTTCTGACTAGCTATGTCACTTACCCCATGTGCAGGGCATTGCAGTAGCTTAGGTATTCATTGTTACGACCACTAAGCGTAACTATGTGTGGTCGTAACCATGGATGCCTAAGCTACTGCAATGCCTTGCACATGGGGTAAGCAACATTGCTAATCAGAAGGACTATACTACATTTCTAATTGGAGGTATTTGCTAATATTATTATTACACCTACTACATATTGGGATAGGATCTTGGAAATAGGAATACCCCTTTAACTTCCCCAACAATCAGTTGTCTGGGCCCCCATACACATTTGAGTTTCAGCTGAATCTGTCAATATCGGTGGGATAGGTCAACATTAGTCTAATATGTATGGTGGGCCTTCAGTTAGATATTTTGGTTCTAATACAGCTAAATATACCAGTAGAGTTTATACAATGGGCTCTGTGCTGCTTTATAATGGTCACCCCAGAGTTTGAAGCCCCCGTAGATCCCAGTATACCACACAATAGAACATTTGCTGCATTTTACAACAGTTTGGCTTTTGTAGATCCTTATTTCCATAAAGAATGGATGCAGCCAAATATCCCAGAATACTAAGAATTATTTAGGAATGGTTCCTTGAATAGTCAGGTATTTTCTTTTTTTCCTCGATGTCCTGGAAAGAGGTGAAGGCTCAGCAGGAGAAGCTCCGAGATGATCATTCCATCATAATGTGTCATTGTCGAGTCTTCAGATGTGGTCCTCTCCCCGCGTGGGGTTTTCCTTTTAGGAGGAAGCTTTATATTTACCACGTCAGTGTTATGCATTGTTACTTATTTTTATGTTATGTGAATGTTTTATACACGAGAACATTGACCACTGAGCCTTTATTATAGAATTCTCGGTAAAGCTACTAAATATAGCCTAATGATTGTTATAGCAGAAGATGGAGTCCCTCAAGTTTAAAGGCCCCATCTATGCTATATAAGTCTGACAGTTATTTTAGGTAAAAAAACAGCAAGCTGAAATGTTCCTTCTTGTATCAATAGCGTGTCCTTGCTAAAAAGATAACGTGATTCTCCCTGGCCAGATGTTTCTTCTTGTAGTAATAATGTGTTCTTGCAGAAAGATGAAATGACCTTGCTAACTAGATAAGTCTAATTAAATATTTTAAAGCATACAGAAACTAGTTTTTTTCACTTGTTCAGCTAAACTGTATAATCGAACCATATATGGCAAATCCGTTTCCTGCCTTTAGGGTGTATATTAGCCCTGTGTTTTGTAATAAAGTTTTTAGAGTATGTTTAGACACAAACATCCTGTCCTGTGTCTTCATTCTCTCCGAGCTCGTAATCCAAAGGATAGAAGACCCAAAATTCAGTGACATGATAATATACAATCACGTTTGTTGTACTTGCGGAATTTTATTCTAGTGGTTTCCTGCTTCCTGACTAATTGTGATTTAGATTAAATACTATCTGACCACGGTCACTTGTGAGGTCCGAGTACTATCTACGTCTTATACGAGTGTTGATCATGTTAAGGAATATATCAGCTAGAAATTTCTGTAATTATTAAAACCAGACATTTATATTCTTTTTTATCAATAGGTTTTTAATTTCTGATTGTCAAGATTTTTCTAATTGTATTCTCTCTAAATGATCAGGCGGCAATATTACCTGAGCTGATAAGCCTTACAGTGGATATATGGACCACTTTAGACTGTGGATGTTCACTGGGTTATAGGCATGCTCTCTGACCTGTGCAGAGGTCATTGTGCAGAGAGGGGGGAGAAGGTCAGCTGAGACCATCGCCTTTTGTGAATGGTGGATCCTGTATTATCTATATGACAAGATGTTACCTTTTATTTTAATCCTGTCTGTGATGATAATAAGATGGCTGCTGAGAATCTCTACAGAACAGGCAGGGTAAGCCAATGCTGAGACTTAATATGCATTTACACTGAAAGATTATAAACGAGAGCTGCTGAGAAGTGGAGTGTAAATAGGCTATAGGGTAAAACGAGAAAAAGACGGATTTTGGTAAGACCTTACCTGTAAAATCCTTTTCAGCAAAGGAAGGAAGGGAGACACAGATCCATTACTAGTGGGGGTAGGCGGAGCCCCACAGGATAGTTCACCTCAGATTTAGAAAAAGTGACAACCGGCCCCTCCAACTTAGGCTCCTCCTACTCCCATGTTCTCCAGTCCGTACACAAGCTAAGGAAGAGCAGACAACACCAGGGGAACAACACAACCCCTTCTGAAAATTCATAAATGTGAGAGAACAGGTTATGTATATAACAGCATGAAAACACACAGTCCCAGGCACTACTTACTGGACCTGACAACTGCAATGAGCTGGCAATGCTGGAACAGAGCCCTAGTGCGCCAAGCCCAGACCAGATGACCGCCATCAGGAGGGAGTCGCGCCGCATCTAGAAAAACCATAATACACTTCTGCCATGGGAGGGTGCTGTGTCTCCCTTCCTTCCTTCGCTGAAAAGGATTTTACAGGTAAGGTCTTACCAAAATCCGTCTTTCAGCAGCAGAAGGGAAGGAAGGGAGACACAGATCCATTACTAGTGGGAAGTCCCAAAGCAGTCCAAAACTCAAGGGTGGGAAACAGTGGCAGGATCGCCAACACCCCAACAACTTAGGCAAGTGCGCAACAAGCGCCGAACAAAAAATAAAGAGATAACCTAAGCCACTGCCGCCTGCAGGACCCTGCGTCCCAAGGCCGCATTGGCGGAAGCACTCACGTTCACTTTATAAAATTTAGTAAAAGTGTGAACGGAGCACCAGGTAGCCGCCCGGCAGAGCTGCGCTGCCGAAGCCCCCTGACGAAAAGCCCACGACGAACCAACAGCTCTCGTGGAATGAGCTTGAACCTTAACCGGACAAGGCTCGCCCTTGAGCCGGTACGCCTCCAGGATAGCCGAACATATCCACCGAGCTATAGTGTCCTTGGAAGCCCGCTGACCACGGCGACGACCAGCAGGAATCACAAACAGAGAATCCGATTTTCGAAACCCTTGCGTGATTGAAAGATAGAACTTCAATGCCCGCACCAAATCAAACGAGTGCAAGGCCCGCTCCTTCAGACTCTTTGGTTTCGGACAGAGGGAAGGCAACAGAATGTCCTGATTGAGGTGGAAAACGCGACACCACTTTAGGTAAAAAATCTCCACGGGTATGAAGCGCCACACGATTCGGGTGGAATTCCAAAAAAGGGGGCGAGCAAGACAGTGCCGCCAACTCCGAAACCCTTCTTAAAGAGGTGACTGCCACCAGGAAGGCCACCTTCCAAGAAAGCAAGTAAAGCGTAGCTGAATCCATAGGCTCAAACGGCCCATGCTGAAGAGCCTCCAAAACTAAATTGAGCCGCCAAGGAGCCACAACCGCCCTCCGAGGCGGAAACTGATGTGCAACCCCGCGAAAAAATGAACGCACATCCCTGCGTGAGGCAATAGCCTTCCGAAAAAGCCCGGATAGTGCAGAGACCTGACCCCGCAAGGTACTAACTGCTAGACCCTTGACCAGACCACATTGCAGAAAGGCCAAGAAGTTGGGAATGGAAAAAACCCTCGGGTTCCTTGACGATCCAGAACACCATGAATAGAAGGCCTCCCAAGTTCTGTGATAAATACTAGTCGTAGCTGGACCTCTGGCCGCCCGCAAGGTGGCAATGACCTCGGACGAAAACCCACGACGGGTCAAGATTTCGGTCTCAAGAGCCACGCCGTCAAACGAAGTGACTTCAGGTCCGGATGACGAATGGGCCCTTGAGTTAACAGGTCCGGGCGAAGAGGCAGTGGAAACGGAGGCGCTGCCAGAAGAGACACCAGCGTTGAATACCACACCCTCCGCGGCCAATCCGGCGCCACCAAAATCGCCGATACTCGTTCGAGATTGATCCGCCTGATCACCAGAGGAAGTAAGGATACCGGCGGAAACACATAGATCAGCTCGAACTGGTCCCACGGGGCCACTAGAGCATCTACCGCCACAGCCTCCGGGTCCCTGTACCTGGACATGATTGTCGGAATCTTGGCGTTCAGCCTGGATGCCATCAAGTCCACTTGGGGAGTCCCCCAACGGGAGCACAGCAGAGTAAAAACCTCCGGATGAAGACTCTATTCTCCGGGATCTACCCGCTCGCGACTGAGGAAGTCCGCCGAGATATTCAGCACACCCGGGATGTGAAACGCGGAGATGACTGGAACCCTGAACTCGGCCCAAAGCAGGATCCGAGAGACCTCCATCATGAGTCTGGAACTCCTCGTCCCGCCCTGATGGTTGATATACGCGACAGCTGTCGCATTGTCCGTCTGAATCCAGACCGGCAGACCGCTCAAAGGGACCGTCCAATGTCGGAGGCAGAGAAATATTGCTCTCAACTCCAGAATGTTGATTGGCAGAGACGACTCCTCTGACGACCAGACCCCCTGAACCCAGAGGTCGTTCCAAACCCCCCCCCCCAGCCAGTCAGGCTGGCATCGGTGGTAATCACCGACCACCGTGGGAGAAGAAGGGATTTCCCCAGGGATAGAGCCTCCAGACGTAACCACCATCCAAGAGACTCTCGCACCCTGCGGGAGATGACGACACAGCGATCCAGCGAAGTCGGCGATCGGTCCCAACGGGTCAGAATAAGATCTTGGAGATCCCGGGAATGAAATTGTGCAAACGGCACCGCTTCCATTGCTGCCACCATCAGACCCAGAAGGCGCATGCACTTCCGAAGGGACATCGCCCTCACCGACCTCATAGCCTGGACGTGGTGACGAAGGTTCGCTTGTTTGTCCGGAGGGAGGGACACCACTGCCCGTACGGTGTCGAAATGCATCCCCAAGAACAGGATTGACTGCGACGGCTCCAATGACGACTTCTTCCAATTGACCAGCCACCCGAAGTCTTCCAGGTGCTGAAGGGAGAGATCGCGAGCTGTCACTGCCTCCTCCGCTGTGGGCGCCACAATTAACAGGTCGTCCAGGTAGGGGAGAATCGGAACTCCTTGCTTTCGAAGGAGCGCCATGAGCGGCGCCAGAACCTTTGTAAAAACCCTGGGCGCCGAGACCAACCCGAAAGGTAGGGCCACAAATTGGTAATGGACCTGCCCTACGGCGAAACGCAGGAAGCACTGGTGAGCCCTGCCAACAGGGACATGCAAATAGGCGTCGCGGATGTCGATCGACACCAAAAAATCGTACTGCGACAAGGCCGCCACGACGGAGCTAAGAGACTCCATACGGAATTTCCGGATTCGGACATGAAGATTCAAATCCTTGAGGTCCAGAATGGGATGAAACTTGTCCTCCTTTTTTGGGGACCACAAAAAGGTTAGAGTAAAAACCCCCTTCCCCGGTCCTCCGGCGGAAACGGAACCACTACACCCTGCTGCAGAAGAGAGTTGACCTCCCGCAGCAGAGCAGCAGCCAGCTTGGGCACGGACGGGATGCGAGACTGACGAAACCTGTCCGGGGGTAGAGAGTGAAACTCTATGAAATAGCCCGCTGACACAACCCGTGTCACCCAGGCGTCCGATTCGTGGGACGCCCAAACCGACCCGAATTGTAGCAGCCGACCTCCCACCTGAGAGCCCTCGAGAGGGATCCTGGCGTCAGTCCGCCTTAGCGGGCTTTTTGTCAGCCTCCCTTTTGTCCCGACGGAAATGCTGTTTCCAGGGAGTACGGGATTTCTGGGTGGACTTCTTACCGGAAGACGAGGGACGACCCAATCTCCAAGAGGGCTGATCGAATCGTCCCCTGGGTCGAAAGGACCGACGACCACTACCGGCACTTGACCTGTCAGACGTAGAGGCCGCTGCTTTCCGCTGTGGCAAAGCCACATCCTTGGCCTTAGCAATCAGCTCCGTGAGGTCCGAACCAAAAAGCAGACCGCCCTTGTACGCCAGAGTAAGCAAACCTTGTTTGGATACTGCGTCTCCAGTCCACTGTTTGAGCCACAGTGCTCTACTGACTGTGACGGCCGAGGCTTGAGCCCTGGACAGAAACAAAGTAGTATCCAGCACTGCGTCTCTGCTATATCGGGCCACCTCTTCCAACAGCTGGAAGAGCCTTTCCACGTCAGACAGCGGAGTCCCATCTTGCCATGCTGACCGCAGCTGATCCAACCATCTCAGGGAAGCCTCACCAGTATAATGTTAGGTGTCAGGCATGTGCTGGGCATGAAATTGGGTCAGAATCATCTGTGGATTCTGTGGTCTCCCATTCTGGTCCAGCCAGGGCAGACACTGCTCAGCATCACCATCTGGCCCAACGCCTAACTAGTGCACTAGATGTACAGGCTGTCCCCACATGGCCCCCAAGGCCGCTCGGAATCCATGACCCACGGCCTCGTAGATGGACTTCGCCGCTAACTCCGTCCTTCTGTCCAGCGGATCCTGTAGACTCGCCTTCCCTTTAACCGGAAGCAAAGAAGATTTGCTCAGCTGAGACAATGGCACGTCCACTTCAGGAGAGGGGACCCAATTAGCGATCGTCTCTGTGGAGCAGGGATACAGGGCATCAAAAAACCGCATCCCTTGGAAGTGCTTATCCGGACACAGGCATTCTCTCTCCACCGCCTCGTTAAGTTCATCGTGCGCTGGCAGTGTCGAACGAGCCCGACGCGACTCCTGATACAGCCGGGCCGACTTGCCCGGCCTCGTCACCTCTTCAGACAGCTATAACACTTCCCGCATGGCTCCAATAAGAGCATCCACGTGGCCTGAAAGCGAAGCCGAGCGACCCTGCCGATCCTCTTCATCAGAATCGGAGATCTCACCAGCAGAGCTTGTCGGTGAATCCGAAGCCTTTGATGCGCTGCGCGGAGGAGACAGCGCCACCACAGGCCTGTGGCGCTTCTTGCCCTGCGCCGGTAGGGACTTAGCTGATACCCAGTGACCCAGGAGGTCAGACAGACTGTCAATGGAGCGAGTGAGCGCTTTAACATCACTGAGGCCCCTGACCAGAGACGAACCTGACGCCGTCAACCCCGGCATATCAGATACGCGTGACCGATCCTGAAGCGGGCCGGGAGAGAGGTCCGCGCCGCCTGGACCCTGATCCGACATGCCCCCTACTCAGTAGCGAGCGTCGCGGAAAGAGCAGTAATAACCCCTTACAAGAGCACAGTAACCGGGGAAGTGAGATCCTGCTATCACAGCCTGTTCCCACAAAACAATTTACCAAGCACTGAAGGGTTAAAGATTCTCCTTAGAGGGAGAAAAGCTACCCCAGCATTGCAGAAAAAAGGTTTTCTGATGATGGCCAGAAGGGGTTAATGCTGCTGAACACGCAATGCACCTTGCCTTAAAAGGACTAAGGTGTGCATGCAGCAGAGAAGACAGCAGCGTTCTGTGCTGTAGAGATGAGACAAACAGATGACTCACCAGCTTCCTGGAGCCTGTGTGTGAGAGCGGAGAGCAGGGGGGAGGGAGAGGACAGCGCTGAGCTACGTGAGGCAATGGCCGTTTGCAGAGCCGAAGAGAAGGAAGGCAGGAGGGGGGCGGGGACTGCCCAGCGCGCGCTTTCCAGGCGCTTCCTGTCTGCACAGACGATGGCAGGCAGCCAAGAACATAAGCCACGCCCCCCCGTTACACTAACGGAGCCCGCGCTCCTCTGACCCGCTCCCCTGCTAACAGCAGCGGTGATGTGCATTCTCCAGTATTACACCTCTGCCTGAAAAGACAAAAGGTGCAGTCACCATAAGACAGTAACACACACACACACACAGGGCACTTACCCAGCTGAGCGCCACAGGGACCCCCAGGGATGTGTGACGCCATGGCCCTTCGCTCCCCCCCACGGCGGAGCTCGCAGGGACCCCTAGATGCAGTGTGCGTCTCCGCCAGGGAGCACCCTGTATCCCCCGGGGCCGGCAGGCTTATGCGGGGACCTCCTTAGGGGGTACGCAGATCCGCCAGGGGAGGGCCAGGGGTCCCAGCAGCGCTGAGACCCCCTGAGACCTCTAGACCACGGGGGGTCCAGGTCTCCTGGTAAAAATAAAAAATTCTTCTGAGGAGCTGCAAAGCTTACGCCTTCTGAACGTTCAACGCACATCATTTAGCATGGTTTTCCTGTGTAAACAGGCTTCTAAACCTCCGACAATCAGTAAATATTTACCAGTTAGTGGTGGTTTACTGCCACTAATCTGTCTGTGTAAATGGAGTATTAGTGGGCAAAGCAAAAATTCCAAGATTTTAGGATTTTATTTTTATATGTAACCTCTCACCGCATTAGGATGTGAATGAACATCCTGAGAAGGAGCCTGCGTGTGTGGAGGTGGCTCAGGAACTCCACAAGAAGCTGATGGTGTCTGTTAACTATTTTGAATGTGCGCTGTTAATCGATGGGTTACCACAGCAGCCGGGGGCCAGCTTAAGCAGAGGCGTTCATAGAAATCATGGGGCCCCATACCAAGAGTCTATATTGATGGACTAGGCAGGGTTAAAACATATTGATGCAGTCACACAAGGGCCTACTTTCCAACTTTTAAATACAGGGAGAGGACATGTTTTGTGGCTTGGACACAGAAATAATGCCCCTGCTACTGATTCCTCTTGTTTGCACACACTGATACCATTTTAATAAACCCCATAGAGTATGCTGCCCTCCACACACGGTGCGATACCTCGGAGTGAATCTCCTGTCATAATTTTCTCCCACAGTAGTCCTTACATGGACAACATGATGACCCCATGGCAAACCCCACCAGTATAATGCACCTACACTACTCCCCCCCCCACACACACACACAGTATGATGCTCTTACAGCCCCCCACACATATACACACACAGTATGATGTCTTCCACAGTTCGCTCACACAGTATGATGGCCCCCAACAGTTCGCTCACACAGTATGATGGCCGCCCCACATCATGTATGATGGATCCCACAGTATACGCTTTTCTTGTTGCCAAAATAAAAAAAAACTCCGCACAGAGGGCCCGATCTAGTGACGTCATTGCACCTGCAGTGCTGAGACTTCGAGCACAGACGTACAGGCTGAATGATGAGGAACAAAGGCCATCTTTCAAAGAATGATATGCGGAAGAAGAAAGCCCTGTAGCATCAGGCTTTCCCAGCTAATGAGCGCCATAGTGGCCACGTGGTCTACCGCTATGGGCAAAATGCCTTTACCTTTAAGGCCCATCTTAGTACTTTTTACAGCAGACTGAGTGCCATAGGCAACCATGATTTCTAGTAAATACCGCAATACTGTGGTATTACAGTATATATAAGCAATCCAAGGATCACATGTTTAAGTCCACTAATGGGTACAAAAAAAATGAAAAAAAAATAAAAAGTCAAAATATAAAAAATAGATAATTTTTAACTATCCCACGTTTTCCCTATTAAAAACAAAGAAACGGAAAAAAAAACATTTGGTATCGCCACATCCGTAAAAGTCAGATGTATCAAAGTATGGAATTATGGTAATTAACCTTTACGGTAAACATTGCAGAAAAAAAAAATCAAAATGCCAAAATTGTGGGTTCTTTGTCACCTCACTTAACAAAAAAAATCCAATACAAAGCTAGCAAAACGTTATATGTGCTCCAAATTGGTATCAATAAAAACGTCAGCTCCATAAACACAAAAAGCGCTTAAATAAAAAACTCCCTGGTTCTTAGAGAGTTAAAATAGCGATCACAAGACGTTATGTCACCAAACTCATTAAGGCCTAGTACATTAATGGTGCCACAGGAACGGGCAACAGCGAAAAATGTTATTTGCAAATCTACTTTCAGCGTATGTATGTTGGCCCTTGAGGACATTGCACACGCTGCTGCCAATTCATAGTTTTCCATGAACGTTTATTTTGTGCATAGGGTAAAAGAATACATAAAAGATATTTCTTATAGATGGCAGCTAGCGTTATATTACTCCTGGTTTAGGAGCTGTGACTCTCACAATCCCTCCAGGTGAGCACCTCAAATTATTTCTTTCCCCCTCCACTGTTTTTTTTCCCTATGTTCTGTGCGCTCTATTCCCTAAACAGCTCCATTTTCAATGGACAAATCATGATGTCTAGAGATCTCAATATTCTCCTTGTCAGAGGTGCCCCCATGAGGGTTGTCAGAAGATCTCAAAAACAGCAGGTGTTGTGGGGTGTGCCTGGCATACAATAGTTAGTGCCTACCAGGGTAGAACATCCGGTGAGCAGGTGGCGGAGTCATGGGCGCCCAAGGCTCATTGATACTTGTGTGGAACGAAAGGTACAGTAGCCCCAGCTGGTCCGGTGCTGCAGAAGAAATACTGTGGCACATATTGCTGAAAAATTAAGTTTTGGCTATGAAGAAAAGATGTCAGGATAAAGTATTGCAGCTTATTACATATGGAGATGCACACTGGTCATTGTCATGCTGACCCGGTTACAGCCAAAAGCACCTACAAGGGTATATGGGCATCAGAACTGAACCATAGAGTAATAGAAGAAAGGGTTCTGGTCTGATGAATCATGTTTTCTTGTACATCACGTAGATGGGTAGAGGTGTATAACTTACCTGGGGAGAAACATGGCCTCCAGGCGCACCTTAGGAAGAAGGCAAACTCCGGGGAAGTAATCTATAGTTGTATGTGCCAAACATTACATTTTATCACCCTTTTGGAATTTTTTTATATAAAGTGACCAACCCCAATATAATAAATAATACAGAATTTTACAATTTCATTGTACAATTTTTAAGTCATATCCGCACTTGGAGTATCCTACACAACCCTATATATATATATATATATATATATATATATATATATATATATATATATATATATACAGTCATGGCCAAAAGTATTGAGAATGAGACAAATAGTAATTTTTCCAAAGTTTACTGCTTCATTTTTTGTAATGGCAATTTGCATATACTCCTGAATGTCAAAGAGTGATCAGCTTAACAGCAATTACTGTACTTGCAAAGTCAATATTTGCCCAGAAAATGAACTTTAACCCCCAAAACACATTTCAACATCATTGCAGTCCTGCCTTAAAAGGAGCAGCTAACATCGTTTTAGTGATTGATCCATTAACACAGGTGTGGGTGTTGATGAGGACAGGGCTGGCGATCAATCAGTCATGATTAAGTAAGAATGACATCACTGGACACTTTAAAAGGAGGCTGGTTCTTGGTATCATTGTTTCTCTTCAGTTAACCATGGTTATCTCTAAAGAAACACGTGCAGCCATCATTGCACTGCACAAAAATGGCCTAACAGGGAAGAGTATCGCAGCTACAAAAATTGCACCTCAGTCAACAATCTATCGCATCATCAAGAACTTCAAGGAGAGAGCTTCCATTGTTGTCAAAAAGGCTCCAGGGCGCCCAAGAAAGACCAGCAAGTGCCAGGACCGTATCTTAAAACTGTTTCAGCTGTGGGATCGGACTACCAGCAGTGCCGAGCTTGCTCAGGAATGGCAGCAGGCTGGTGTGAGTGCTTCTGCACGCACTGTGAGGCGGAGACTCTTTGAGCAAGGGCTGGATTCAAGGAGGGCAGCAAAGAAGCCACTTCTCTCCAGAAAAAACATCAGGGACCGACTGATTTTCTGCAAAAGGTACAGGGAGTGGACTGCTGAGGACTGGGGCAAAATCATTTTCTCTGATGAATCCCTTTTTCGATTGTTTGGGACATCTGGAAAACAGCTTATTCGGAGAAGAGGTGAGCGCTACCACCAGTCTTGTCTCATGCCAACTGTAAAGCATCCTGAAACCATTCATGTGTGGGGTTGCTTCTCAGCCAAGGGAATCGGCTCACTCACAGTCTTGCCTAAAACACAGCCATGAATAAAGAATGGTACCAGAATGTCCTCCAAGAGCAACTTCTCCCAACCGTCCAAGAGCGGTTTGGCGCCCAACAATGCCTTTTCCAGCATGATGGAGCACCTTGCCCTAAAGCAAAGGTGATAACTAAATGGCTCATGGAACAAAACATAGAGATTTTGGGTCCATGGCCTGGAAACTCCCCAGATCTTAATCCCATTGAGAACTTGTGGTCAATCATCAAGAGACGGGTGGACAAACAAAAACCAACAAATTCTGGCAAAATGCAAGCATTGATTATGCAAGAATGGACTGCTATCAGTCAGGATTTGGTCCAAAAGTTGATTGAGAGCATGCCAGGGAGAATTACAGAGGTCTTGAAGAAGAAGGGGCAACACTGCAAATATTGACTTGCTGCATTAACTCATTCTAACTGTCAATATAACCTATTGGTACTCATAATATGATTGCAATTATATTTCTGTATGTGATATAAACATCAGACAAACACTAATAAAAACCAGAGGCCAGCAGATCATGTGAAAATATAATTTTGGTGTCATTCTCAATACTTTTGGCCATGACTGTATATATATATATATATATATATATATATATATATATATCTCTATCTCAAGTCTTGGAGCAGAAATACTTCACATACAGAATCTGTTGCTATAGTGAGCTTATTGTTCTGTTCATGATTGCAGTTTGTGAGCTCCGATCTCCTTCTATGGGTGAATTTCTTTGGGGTCTTGAATCCTCTGGCTGGTTAAAACACGTGAAAACAATCCTAGATGCTGGTATCTTCATTGTAAAGGTAAGATGTGTTGTATCTGTTCATATTCTAGTGCTGCTTGTCTGATTTGTACTATTCTAGGCACGGACTGTACAAAAATGATCCTTTTAGTGCTGAGAATAAACGAGATTTGTAATTATATAAATGTGTAATATTTTACATTTAATTTGCACATTTAGGCCGTGTCAGAAGAGGGCGCCAGCGTGCTCGTTCATTGTTCTGATGGATGGGACCGCACCGCTCAGGTCTGCTCTGTATCCAGTCTGTTACTTGACCCCTATTACCGAACCATCAGAGTATTTATGGTAAGAGGTTTCACTTCATATACTCTATGTACTGGTGGAGATTTACGGAGTTGATATTTTTTGCATAGTGTAACTTTTATTTTTCCCAATTACTATTAGGTGTTAATTGAAAAAGACTGGATTTCATTTGGACACAAATTTAATCACAGGTAACCCTGGTCACTGCACATATGTTGGAAAAGTCAAACAGAGTCACTTATTTACAGAGGGCCTTTCACCAAATTTTTCATGTTGAACTGAAAACACGTTGTAGCTTCAGAGCAGAAAAAAAAATAATTGTTAGTTCTTTTTTTATTTTGCATCTCTGTTGCAGGGATATTAACAATCAAAGTATTTGTCACCTAATGAGTTAATTTTCGTTACATCCAAGTGGGTGTTATCAGAGAGCTTTCACTGTGGGGCATGTACTTCTCCTTGTACGATGTTGTCCAATTATAAACAGGCAGCAAGATGCTAGAAAAAGAACACCTCCACACCATATCTTACAGCAGGTTTCTCAGTGTGTGGGTTATAATGAAAGCCCGGATCTCCTGGTCTAACCTCCTGCATGATTAGAATATCAACTGTATTCAAATCCCATCAATCAACACATTTCAGATATGGGCCCAGCAGTCAGTGTGGGGCTAGGGTCAGCACAGCTGAGTTTAGCTGTGTCACTTTCCAAATCTTCCATCAGCTCTCCTCCTCTCAGCAAAAGAGACAAAAAAAAAACACCATACATTCTAATATAATATACTTACTGTAGTTTTTCTGTGCCATTCCCAGTCTCAGGCGGTTTTGGGAGTGCAGTCCACCTGAAAAAGATGTTGCATGCATATACCCCAATTGCATTGCTTCAGCATATTTTTTTTTTTTTTTAAGGTATGGAAATTTAGATGGGGATCCCAAGGAGGTGTCCCCAGTGATAGACCAGTTCCTGGAATGTGTCTGGCAGCTCATGGAGCAGTTTCCCTGTGCGTTTGAATTTAATGAGAGATTCTTGGTCCACATACAACACCATATATACTCCTGTCAGTATGGAAACTTTCTGTGCAACTGCGAGAAGGAGAGGAAGGAACTGATGTGAGAGAATATGTGCTCTGTGTATGGTCACTATAGGCTTGTAACAGAAATAGAATATGGATGGTTGACGTGTCCCTGATGCTGATCTGATCACACGGTGCCCCACAGTCTGGATAACAGCAATCACTTATAAACTGTGAAGGTTGAACCTTGGCAAAAAATTTTCAATAACTGTGCAGGAGAAAAATGTATAAAGTGATGGCATATTGGTAAGATATGCCATCACTTCAGGATTGGTGGGGGTGTCAGACCTTAGGGACTCCCACATATCCGGAGACTGAATGGGTATGTGAACCTAAACCATTTCAGTTTTTTCCTGCCCATCTGGGTCGCTGGCATCGCTGGCAGTGCCACTGTACAGAGAAACATAAGAATGGTGAAATCAAAATGCCAATAATAAAATAAGATGGGTACATGGATTTAAGAATTGCACAGTTCCTGATGTAACCAATGGTCCACTAGAAGATACTTCTTGAAGATATTCTCTGTCCTGAGTAATGTTGAAATCTTGTAGATCTTCTTTCCCAGTCACAAAATGTCCTAACCTGCAGGTCAGTAGCCAAGGACATGAGATACATCCTTGTAACTAGAGGATCATGGCTTTAAAGAGATATTCTTAAAATATCAAGCTCTCATTGAGGCCTCATTCAGACATCCGTATCCACATGTACGTGTTAATGCTAATGCTATTCACATGCCTGTGGATTTTCATGGACTATGTGTCTGTGCAAAACTCACGGAGACATGTCTGTTTTTTCTTCCAATATCACAGATGAAAAAGACCTATACAAGTCTATGGGTCCATGAAGAACATAGACAGCCCACGGATGGCATCATGGTGCTGTCCGAGATTAAAGGGGTTGTCCAGTACTTTATATTACCCCTCCCCCCAATGTGTCTCCCCGAGACCCCTAAGGATTTTTGTAATTACCTACCGTTGCAGATAATGCCTGTGAGTGGCGCTATCACTGGCCGCTCACAAGCATCACGTGACCCCCGCCGATGTCGCTGGCAGCAGCCGGGGGTCTCTGTCTTCCACGTTCCAGGTGGATGCCAGACTGTGGGCGGGGTTACCCCCCCCACATCACACCCGGCATCCACCGCACGCTCTGCCTCTCCCCATTCATTGGGAAAGCGCGGTAGATGCTGGGAGTGACGCATGGGGAGGAGGTGTAACCCTGCCCACAACCCAGCAGCCACCGTAGGGACCCCAGCGCTGAGTCACGCCTCACTTGTCGTGACATCAGCGTGGGGTCACGTGATGCCTGTGAGCGGCCACCGATAGCGAAGCTCACAGGCATTATCAGCAAAGTCTTAGGGGCCCCGGGGGGATACATTGGGGGGGGAGTAATATAAAGTACTGGACAACTTCTTTAACATTACAAAGCATAGGAGAAACTTTAAACACTGATAACACAATGATGGTAAAAATGGACACACTGATACCATTTTTTCACATACCTGTTTAAACCTGTACATGTGAATGAGGCCTTCTGCTGATCACTGAAGAGCCCCATTCTCAGCATCGCTAAAAGTCCCATCGGTCAGACCTCCTGCATTCAGAAAGTTATCTCCTAACCCTTTACAGCAGTGGTTCTCAACTCCAGTCCTCAGGACCCACCAACAGGCCATGTTTTCAGGATTTCCTTAGTATTGCACAGCTGATAATTGCATCACCTGCACAGGCAATAATTCCATCAGCTGTGCAATACTAAGGAAATCCTGAAAACATGATCTGTTGGTGGGTCCTGAGGACTGGAGTTGGGGAACACTGCTGTAAAGGGACTGTCAGTACAGAAGGACTGTTCAAATCAAGTACAGGCGCTCGGTGCACCGTGGTGGGGCCAAGCAGTTCAGTGCATCTTTCCATCTACTTTTTGGAAACGGATTTTCCAATTTTGACTATGAAGCTACACAGCTACTATGCAAAGAAACACTGAAAGCTATAGAACTTGTGGCTCATTCATATAAGAGAATCAGGCACAGTTTCACCAGTTTGGTCAGTGTCAGTTTTTATCATTAGAGTTTGGCCTGAGCTTCAGTTTCTTCATCTTTTTCCATCAAACAGACCTGGAAAACTGGACAGCGCTCAGATGGCAATTAATTGTTGGCCGATTTTTTTTTTTTCACTGACCCATGGATGTGCATTGTTAATTTTGACCTGACACTCAGATAACTATCGTACTATCGTACATTTTGCCACGATTTTCCGTCTCTCAAACAATCACAGATATGTGAATGGCCCCATTCACTCTTCTAGGTACAAGTCGTATCTGGAAATAACACAAATAGGACTCGTACACAAAAAATGTCCGTCTGAATGAGCCCTTAGTGTTAGTGCAGGTTGCAGTGGTGACGGGTATACTTGCAGCTCTCATAATCTCAATATATCAGTGATGCAATCATCATCTTCCAGAATTCAGGAGAGGACCTACTCCCTCTGGTCTTACCTGTGGAAGCAGCGGTTGGATTACATGAACCCTCTGTACAGAGCAGATCACAGTCAGACCCAAGGAACTCTGAGACCACACACCACTCCATGCCACTTCAGGTAAGAGGTTATTCTGATTCCTCCTCTGCACTGAATAAAGCAGCAGAACTCTAACACACCATATACTTATCATTCATATATAGAAACATCAACCCTAACTTTACAGGTGAAAGAAGCGGGGTGACGTATCATGAGCCCAATGTGTCCTTCAGTGGTGAAATCCAAGGCCCAACACTCTTCCCACTTGTAACCATGGTCTACATTTAGGGGTTGCGTCAGAGCTCACTCGTCAGTTCTATCTTCTGCCTGGCACAAATCAATTCACTTTAGACAGATTTACTGACATCTATGACAGCTTGTGACACGGTGATTCATTTTGCACATATTTAGACTGCGATAAAGTATTGATCTTTGGGGGTCAGACCGCTGGGACCCCCAACAATCCCCAGGAGGTTCTGTAGAGCAAGCTTTGAACAGAGCAGAGGGGGAGCATGTACATCTCTACTCCATTCATTCTCTGTGGAACTGACCCCTAGCGATCAATTCCTAAATCCCGTTGATAGGGGATTACTTATATACTTGGTACAACCCCTTTAATAGGGCATGCGGATGTCCCTGATCGGGAACTTTCTATATAAACGCATAATATAAAGTCGAGTTTGGGTCAGGAGACCTGAAGCCACTCTTTGCATTGAAGCATACTCAGACCGCAAAACACACGTGTGAATCCAGGCAAAAGCTGTTTTTTTTTTGTTTGCCTGTACAAAACAGACCAATTTTGCAAGTGTGTTAGATCCAATTTTCGGGCATATTTAGTCCACATGTCCGTTTTTATCAATGGTTTTGCCATATGCAAAAACAACGTGACAGAGGTTTCCCAAGCTTCTTCAAGTACCCAGTCAGTGAAAATGAAGAATAGCAGTAGGATGCAACTTGGATGTCCGCAAATAAGGTCAATGTAGGGGATGTCTCTGTTTATATACAGACCATCAGTCAGCAAAATAACAGAACGGACATGTGAATAGTGTAAGGATAGGATGTGTCAGTGTGCTGTCCGAGTAATGAGGCCCAACTTGCCACCACATATTTTCACTAATCTGAAGTCACCAGCCATAGATCAGCCACTGAGGGACTCATTAGGACTCGCTCACATTGCCACGTAACACGGCCGAGTGCTAGTGCTATGTGATGTTTTATCGGATAGCACTCGGACCAATAATATACTATGTTATCCGAGTGCAGTCTGATGTACGTGCACAGAGACAATGGAGAAGATGGAAAAATTAAGTCCTCCATCTTCTCCACACCTGTGCTGCAATTCTTCCATGCGAGAAAATTGGATCACACTCAGAGTTAAAGCAGAGTGTCATTAGTATAATCGGCCCAATTCTCTGGCATGGGAGAATATCCAGCATTGTGAGCTAGCCCTTCATGTGTGTACCATGAGCTAGCACGTCTTAAGAACATATATCATGAGAATTGCTCGATGATAATCTTCTGTACTTGTGCATATACTAACTCTTCAAACTTATTTTTCACCATGGAAGGTTTTGGAGGGGCCTCTATAACCGATTTGAGAAAGGAATGCACCCTCGCCAGTCAGTCACTGATTTTCTACAGGCAGTAAAAGAAGAGACGCAGCAGCTGGAGGAGGAAATGGAGTTCATGGAGAAGGTGTGGTAGAAATACTGAAAATCCAGCTTCCTGGCCTATATGTTTTTGATGTTTATACCTCCGCTTAGGTTTCAGTGTAAACCAATTCAGCTTTTAATGGTGACTGAGAAACAATTTTAAATGATTATATATAAAAACCCTGCACAAGACAAAAAAGAGGCAATCATTTTTAGCCGATGCCCTACGTCTTTGGTGTTCTCCAACACAATAACTGGAAGAGAGCACCATTAAAGGGAATCTGTTACCAGGTTTTTGCTACCCATCTGAGTGCAGCGCAATATAGGGGCAGAGGCCCTGATTCCAACAATCTGTCACTTACTGGGCTACCTGCTGTCATTTTGATAAAATTACTGTGTTATCTGCAGCAGACCCCGCCCACATCACTGATTGGCAGTTCTCTGACTGCTGAGCTCTGTATAACTCTGCCCACACCACTGATTGGCCACTTTGTGTGTACTAGATTTGCAGAAAGCTGCCAATCAGTGATGGGGGCGGGGTTGTACAGAGCTTATGAATATGTAGGACTACCTGGCAGCAGGTTTACTAGTCCCCAATGATAATCTGCTTGCTGATAAAATAGTGATTTTATAAAAACTACAGCAATCAGACCATTAAGTGACACATCACTGTAACCAGGGTCTCTACCTTGTGTCTTTTCAATGTCAGTAATGCCTGAGCACTGTGGCGTTATGGCTTTCTTATGGCACCAGAGAAGTTTGTTCATTGGTATAAAGTTTTCAAGTAAAGGTTCATTTAGGCAGGCCAATAATTGGGTTAGGGAGCGTTCCCTCATTCCCAACTGTTGGCTGCCTAAACAGGCCATCAAACATCCAATGGAGGGGCAAAGCATTCATTGGTGTGATAATTTTTGAGCACGTTTAAAAATTATCATTAGCAGCACATTGTCCTGTGTAAACGAGAAATGTGCTGACGATAACATAAGTGCGGCCGGCCTTACTAAACAGACCATTAAACCACTGCTGATCGACTTGCATGTAGAGGTTACATTAACATGCCCTAACCCAATGTAACTTTTGCTCTTGTCTAACAATTTTTCCTTTAGAGATTAACAAAACTGGAAACTCGAGAGTCAAATGAAACCTACAAGAATCTCAATGACCAGCCAAAAATCCACAACTTCCAGATATGCATCACCAAACACTCTCCGGCTAATACGCCCCAAGATTACAGCACCAACCTGAAGCTGTTTCCCTCTCGTAGTTCATCCCAAGGTGAGGAGGACTCGGCCCTGATCCCAACCCAGGACCATTTGAAGAGCTCGGACCCCGACCTGTCGGCTAACAGTGACCAGGAATCTGGGGTGGAGGACTTGAGCTGCCGGTCTCCGAGTGGTGGAGACTCGTTACCCAGCGAGGACAGTGGGAAGGATCCCGATTCAGATGAAGCAGTGTTCCTGACTGCTTAGAGGTCTTATTAACCACTTGCTATTATATTAGTGCTTCTATTTATTTATAGGGAGTGATGTAAGCTGGGAGGGATATACTGGGGGAAAAAAAAACATATCGACTTTGTTCACATGTATCAGTGGTAGTTTGTGCAGCGGAGACCAGATACTAATGTCCTATATAGTCGGTCTGATCCAGGCAATTGAACGACTGACAATTGGAAAAGTGCATACACAGGTTGACGAAACAATGACGGGGACACAATGATCGCTAATAATCTGGTATCCTGTTATCAGCAGCACGTCTCCTGTTTACACTGAGTAATGTGCTGCCGTTAAGAATTTTAATGAATGCATAAAATGTATCGCACCCAATGAAACGGTGCTTTCCTAGTTTGTCTGCCGATTGTGGTCCTGGTTAGATGGGCCAATAATCGTATGTTGAAATGATTCCTATGAGCGCTCGTTCATCGTTTATTGGCTCTACGCCTTAAGTGCGTGTCTGCAGCCTCCGGGAATATTCAGAAACAGTTATCTTTTTTTAAGAGCCAACCTTATAATGCATTTTGTTTCCTTTCATGATTTCAAACCACATGTCCGTGGAGCATGAATCCTGTCCCAATATATTTGTATATTTAAGGTTTGTCATTGACAAAGGTGCCCTGTACTGGAAATATGGACACTTACATGGTTTTCGGGTTTAGGTCCACTGTGTGAAAGATCTGAATGTGCTTTGCTTCTGTGTAAGTTGCTGGTAGACTAATGGTGGTCATCCAGGATCTGACATTGGGTATTAATTCCCTACCTCCTAGTTATGTTAGGCATGACTATCACATGTAAGGTTCTTGCCACCTGGCCGAGAAAAGTTCGAAAAAAAGGACGCAAGCATAAACTGTTTGGCCTGTGACCACAGCAATTTACAGTAAAACAATGTGATTTTCGTCACATGATTAAAACCATGACCCAATGTCTATGGCTGAATAATCCCTTAAAGACTAATGTTTTGTGCTATGGTATACCATCGGTCCGATCTTCTGTAACTTTATACTGTTTCCACATAGATTGCCAATGAAACAAAACTTCAGAATCTCATTTGGAGACTTTAAAGGGGCTGTCCAAGACTTTATTGAAGGCCTATACTTGATCATCAATGTCTGATTGATAGTGCGTGCTGTAGCTGTTCCTGTGTCAACGGTGACCAGAAATGCTCAGGTGCCGAGCTCTGTTGACGGAGTACTACATATCGGCCACCCATTCAAATCATTAGGGGGCAGATGTGTAGTACGCAGCCGCAGCCACTATTCCCTCCACAGAGCTCCGCAGTGCAGCTCCGCTAATGAGCACCCCAATTGATCAAACATTGATGCCTTATCTTAAAGAGGTGGTCACTACATTGTATAATGCCCCCATCAAATTACACCTTTCAAATACCTGCAGCCGGGGTCACGTGATGCAGACTGAGAAGTCAGCAATAGCGCCACCCACAGGTACATATGGAAGCAGGAGGTATTTACAAAAACATTTATTTAGTTAACATGTGTAAATCGATGGGGTCATTATACAATGTAGTGGACCACCTCTTTAAAGAAAGGCCATCAATGTTAAAGTCCGGGACAACCCCTTTAATTATTAATCGGTATCGGTACAGATCTATTAGACTTTTCAGAACTTCAAAATAGGTCCATCCTTCAAACAGATGCCAAAAAGTACAGTATGTTGCAAACTTTAATGGAAGCATTCCTGTATGAATACAATATTGGAGGAAATAAAGAAAAAAAAACAAAAAGCTTTGGCACTTTTATGTAGGTCTCCAGAATATAGTGGGGAGAGACTTTCTTATTGACTTATATAAGTGAGGTAGAGCAGTAACCCCAAAGAAATTGAAAAATCAGCTGTGGTCCCTATAGGATGGCCCTACACATTGCATTTCCCATCACTTTTTTGAGAATACATTGGGGTGGAAAAATAAGATACAAATAAAGCAGATAATAAGAATTTATAGTCCAGAATTTACTGGTCACTTTTGTATTTCTGTAGGAATTCCAGCTCTGTACGTTGCAGATATCCGGCCCATCAGCGGATTAGCGGGGTCCCGCGTACTTGAATCCTTGCATGTTATCTGGGGGCTAAGAGCCATAGGGTTCTCTCTAAGTGCTTCCGACACTGGTTTTCAGAAAACGTACTGATCCTTTTATATTCGTGCTGCAAGGTAGTTACATGTGGGGTCTCAGCGTCACATTACTGGGCTAGTACTAATATGGTAAGAGTCAATGTTGTGTAGTATCCCCCCGCCATCCTTTACGTGTCTGCCTGCTGCATAGCGGACGGCTGCCATCTTGAATGCTCATTGAAGCTGCTATTAGTTTTTTTTGTAAATTGCATGGATAATCTTACCAGAATAATCGTTCTCACTTCTTGACTTGTCTGCTCATTGTGACCAATATCATATTGGTTTTATAGACGAGTTTACAAGCGCTTGTAGTGCTACAATACAAGAACAAAGCTACTAGATGTAATAGGAAGATCATCATAAAATGACCGTCCCTCCCAACTGCAGATTCCAAAATCTTCTGAAGATGCAGCTTATAAGTGAGGTCCGTGATAGTCAGAAGCAGCGTCTTCTTCCCATGATCTGTGCCTGGGGTGGTAGCCCAGCGATGTAGGGGCTGAGCCGCAGTAACAGACATGGGGCCGTGTCTGCGGGGGAAGGTGGGGAATAGAGTTTTCATTTTCTAATCCAGGACAACCCTTTTAAAAGTAGAACTCCCAAAAACAATGAAAGGGAAAGCCTCTTAAAGGGACACTAATCCTCGAAATGAATGAGGGCAAAAAATAGAGCAGCTCTTACTTTTGTCCAGTCTCAACATGATCCTAAAAGAGATGGGGCCAGAGTCATCAAGAGCGGCGCTGTTCACATTGGTCTTGATGAGGAGGTGTGCTGGAGTCAGACAGACGCTCACGGTTCATGAAAAGGTGCATGCTTCTTCCTGAATTGAGAACGCACCGTGGGGCAATAAACAAATATGCAACATGGGAATGAGATTTTGTGGCTATTTATGGTACAAAGAATTAAAAAAAAAAATTCTGCACAAGCGCTGTGTGTGAGCAAACCCCAACGGTGGAGCCGCAGGTCTTTTGGGAGTTCTCCTTGATTGCAAAGGGTTTTGTGTGTTTTTTTTATATATATTATTTATGGTTTATTTATTGATGCCATCATTGCTTATTTTTGTGACGAGTATAATAAAATCATGATCTATTTTTTTATTTTGTGTTGCATATTTTGGCTGTAATTTATATGCAGAAATTGATTTTTGTTTTAAGATATTTTAAAATATGTTGTCAAGCAATATTACCCTAATTGTGACTATATCAGTACAAAGTACGTATGTAAAGTAGTTTATTCCGTAATGTGCAATTAGAATATTTTTGTAAACTCCCTTGTGTTGTGTGTGTGCTGGTGTGTATAGATTAGATTGGGCCGCTGTCCTTTACGGACATAGCATTAGAGTCATTTATGCTGCACTTATAGAAGATGCTAAAGAATTACACTACAGTTTTTTTAATACAATTTTCTTTTCTTTTTTAAAGCAATACTTTACTCACCCTCTCTGGGTCTAATGCAGAGTGTCAGCTATTTGTCACATTGACAGCGCTGCAGCCAGTCAGTGAGTTCAGTGACTCTGAGCAAGTAGTGCCGTTAACTCGGGCAAAGCTGCTGATCTCAGTTATTGGTTGCAGCGCTGTCGACGTGAGGCCAAAGGACAGTAACAGACACTGGGAGCAGTGGCAGAGACCCTGTGCTGGACCCAAGGAAGGTGACTAGTGCACAGTTACAAAAAAAAAACAGCTGCACCAACGGGTTAAAGGAAAATCCCTTTAACCCTCAACTGGTGAGGTGGGGGTCGCCACACCCCAGGGAATTTTTGTTCGGCTGCCATTCATTGAAAAATGCTGGTATGAGGATACGTGTCTCACTAGCTTCCATCCATTTGTGGGTGTCAAAAATTTGTTACACTCATATGCAATCAATCGCCAATAAGAAAACGATTAAAACAAACGTGATCTTCGCATTTTCTGTAAAAATAGATTTCTAAACACTGGGGTATAGGAAACCCCACCTCACCAGTTGCGTGACATAAACCCCACCTCACCAGTCGAGGGTTAATGAACCAGATAATCTGGCACAGATCAGCAATGGAATGGGGAATTTTACAAGATCAGAAGCAAGAAACTGAGCAGAAAATTAGGAAATTACCCTGATAACATTTTGAATTAGCAGCTTGTTTTTGGGCTCTATATACCAATCCAAGGGAGGTTTGTATACTTTATGACGGACATGTAATAATTCAGAATATTTGATGATTTGGAATTTATTAGATCCCCCAGGTGAATTACCCCAATACTATAAAATGGACATAAATGACACATAAATCTGTGCGGTTACAAAGTAACATTGACGCTCCTCCCCAACTCCCCGTACAGAATGACATGCCCTCGGGTCAGGAGTGTCTACAGCTTCATAGAAATATATAAAGCAGTCACGTTAGGGTCGGGAAAGTCCGTGCATGGACTGATTACCATGGACGTCTGAATGAGTCTTTATTGACTAATAAAGTCACTATTGATCACAGGGGTTAAAACGGTCAGGATTGGAGTTCATCTCCAATGTTGACCTTTGTGTAATATATACAACTCACACCTCCTGCACATGGAACAGGCATAGATTCTGGGTATGAACAATGGGCGCCCTACACTATCCACCCTAAACATGGGGAAGATGGCAGTAAAGAGTAAAAGACGGTTGTCTGGGACTTGACTCTTTTCATAAGATAGGTCATCAGCGTGTGATTAAAACAGAAATGTAGAAATTTTTTGCAAATTTATTTAGAAAACAAAAACTGAAATATCACATGGTCATAAGTATTCAGACCCTTTGCTCAGACACTTATATTTAAGTCACATGCTGTCCATTTCCTTGTGATCCTCCTTGAGATGGTTCTACTCCTTCATTGGAGTCCAGCTGTGTTTAATTAAACTGATAGGACTTGATTTGGAAAGGCACACACCTGTCTATATAAGACCTCAAAGCTCACAGTGCATGTCAGACCAAATGAGAATCATGAGCTCAAAGGAACTGCCCAAGGAGCTCAGAGACAGAATTGTGGCAAGGCACAGATCTGGCCAAGGTTACAAAAGAATTTATGCATTACTCAAGGGTCCTAAGAGCACAGTGGCCTCCATAATCCTTAAATGGAAGAAGTTTGGGACCACTAGAAGTTTTCCTAGACCTGGCTGTCCAGCCAAACTGAGCAATTGTGGGAGAATAGCCTTGGTGAGAGAGGTAAAGAAGAACCCCAAAATCACTGTGGCTGAGCTCCAGAGATGCAGTAGGGAGATAGGAGAAAGTTCCACAAAGTCAACTATCACTGCAGCTCTCCACCAGTCGGGCCTTTATGGCAGAGTGGCCCAATGGAAGTCTCTCCTCAGTGCAAGACATATGAAAGCCCGCATAGAGTTTGCTCAAAAACACATGAAGGACTCCCAGACTATGAAAAATAAAATTCTCTGGTCTGATGAGACGAAGATAGAATTTTTTGATGATAATTCTAAGCGGTATGTGTGGAGAAAACCAGGCACTGCTCATCACCTGCCCAATACAATCCCAACAGTGAAACATGATGGAGGCAGCATCATGCTATGGGGGTGTTTTTCAGCTGCAGGGACAGGACAACTGGTTGCAATTGAAGGAAACATGAATGCAGTCAAGTACAGAGATATCCTGGATGAAAACTTCTTCCAGAGTGCTC
>NW_027363244.1:0-65000 GCF_046119375.1 Phyllobates terribilis | reverse complement strand
TTCTAAAAAGTTCATTTTTTTCTCATTAAAGTCCACTCTGCACCCCATCTTGTCTGAAAGAAAACAGAAATGAAGAAATTTTTGCAAAATTTAATAAAAAAGAAAAACTGAAATATCACACGGGCATAAGTATTCAGACCCTTTGCTCAGTATTGAGTAGAAGCACCCTTTTGGGCTAGTACAGCCATGAGTCTTCTTGGAAATGATGCAACAAGTTTTTCACACCAGCATTTTGGGATCCTCTGCCATTCTTCCTTGCAGATCCTCTCCAGTTCCGTCAGGATGAATGGGAAACGTTGGTGGACAGCCATTTTCAGGTCTCTCCAAAGATGCTCAATTGGGTTTAGGTCAGGGCTCTGGCTGGGCCAGTCAAGAATGGTCACATAGTTGTTCTGAAGCCACTCCTTTGTTATTTTAGCTGTGTGCTTAGGGTCATTGTCTTGTTGGAAGGTGAACCTTTGGCCAAGTCTGAGGTGCAGAGCACTCTGGAAGAGGTTTTCATCCAGGATATCTCTGTACTTGGCCGCATTCATGTTTCCTTCAATTGCAACCAGTCGTCCTGTCCCTGCAGCTGAAAAACACACCCATAGCATGATACTGCTGTTATGATCTGCTACAAGAACTAAGGAAAGAGAGGAAATCTGTCCATACAATAGGACTAAGCTGATTCCTTACGATGCAGCGGGCAACCTGTTCCTTGCAAACAGACCCGCCTATGTCCGCGGCTAATCTGAACACAGACCTATAGATTAAAGGGAGGGGTCCCTAAAAGAACTAAGGACTGGGACAAAACTGGACACCTCCTGGCAGAAGTAGTAGCAGAAGAAGACAAACAGACAAAAGTACTTATTGGTCCAAGGACCAAACAAACTAGAGAGATACAGTAGGTACAAAGCACCTGGCTAGATTAAGAGTCAAAGTAACACTGAAGTCCAGCAAAGCCTGAAGGGCGGAGCTGGAATAAATAGGCAGAAGGTCACATGACCACAAAATAGAAAAAACTAACAGGAGGGTTCTAACAACTGCCACCACCATGTTTCACTGTTGGGATTGTATTAGGCAGGTGATGAGCAGTGCCTGGTTTTCTCCACACATACCACTTAGAATTATCACCAAAAAGTTCTATCTTCGTCTCATCAGACCAGAGAATCTTATTTCTCATAGTCTGGGAGTCCTTCATGTGTTTTTGAGCAAACTCTATGCGGGCTTTCATATGAGGAGAGGCTTCCATCTGGCCACTCTGCCATAAAGGCCCAACTGGGGAAGGGCTGCAGTGATAGTTGACTATGTGGAACTTTCTCCCATCTCCCTACTGCATCTCTGGAGCTCAGCCACAGTGATCTTGGGGTTCTTCTTTACCTCTCTCACCAAGGCTCTTCTCCCACGATTGCTCAGTTTGGCTGGACGGCCAGGTCTAGGAAGACTTCTGGTGGTCCCAAACTTCTTCCATTTAAGGATTATGGAGGCCACTGTGCTCTTATGAACCTTGGGTAATGCAGAAATTCTTTTATAACCTTGGCTAGATCTGTGCCTTGCCACAATTCGGTCTCTGAGCTCCTTGGGCAGTTCGTTTGAGCTCATGATTCTCATTTGGTCTGACATGTAGTGTGAGCTGTGGGGTCTTATATAGACAGGTGTGTGCCTTTCCAAATCAAGTCCTATCAGTTTAATTAAACACATTTGGACTCCATTGAAGGAGTAGAACCATCTCAAGGAGGATCACAAGGAAATGGACAGCATGTGACTTAAATATGAGTGTCTGAGCAAAGGATCTGAATACTTATGACCATGTGATATTTCAGTTTTTCTTTTTTAATAAATTTGCAAAAAAATTCTATATTGCTGTTTTTTTCAGTCAAGATGGGGTGCCGAGTGTACTTTAATGAGAAAAAAATGAACTTTTTAGAATTTATCAAATGGCTGCAATGAAACAAAGAGTGAAAAATTTAAAGGAGTCTGAATACTTTCCGTACTCACTGTATGTATCTATATAAACTGCTCCAAAAATAAAGGGAACACTTAAAACAACAGAATATAACTCCAAGTAAATCAAACTTCTGTGAAATCAAACTGTCCACTTAGGAAGCAACACTGATTGACAATCAATTTCACATGCTGATGTGCAAATGGAATAGAGGATAGATGGAAATTATTGGCAATTATCAAGACAACCTCAATAAAGGAGTGGTTCTGCAGGTGGGGACCACAGACCACATCTCAGTACCAATGCTTTCTGGCTGATGTTTTGGTCACTTTTGAATGTTGGTTGTGCTTTCACACTCGTGGTAGCATGAGACAGACTCTACAACCCACAGAAGTTGCTCAGATAGTGCAGCTCATCCAGGATGGCACATCAATGCGAGCTGTGGCAAGAAGGTTGGCTGTGTCCAGAGGCTGGAGGCGCTACCAGGAGACAGGCCAGTACACCAGGAGATGTGGAGGGGGCCGTAGGAGGGCAACAACCCAGCAGCAGGACCGCTACCTCCGCCTTTGTGAAAGGAGGAACAGGAGGAGCACTGCCAGAGCCCTGCAAAATGACCTCCAGCTGGCCACAAATGTGCATGTGTCTGCACAAACGGTTAGATACCGACTCCATGAGGGTGGTATGAGGGCCCGACGTCCACAGATAGGGGTTGTGCTCACAGCCCAACACCATGCAGGACGCTTGGCATTTGCCACAGAACACCAGGATTGGCAAAGTTGCCACTCGCGCCCTGTGCTCTTCGTAGATGAAAGCAGGTTCACACTGAGCACATGTGACAGACGTGACAGAGTCTGGAGACGCCGTGGAGAGTGACATCCTTCAGCATGACCGGTTTGGCAGTGGGTGAGTAATGGTGTGGGGTGGCATTTCTTTGGAGAGCCGCACAGCCCTCCATGTGCTCGCCAGAGGTAGCCTGGCTTCCATTAGGTACGGAGATGAGATCCTCAGACCCCTTGTGAGACCATATGCTGGTGCGGTTGGCCCTGGGTTCCTCATAATGCTGGACAATGGCAGACCTCATGTGGCTGGAGTGTGTCAGCAGTTCCTGCAAGATGGAGGCATTGAAGCTATGGACTGGCCCGCCCGTTCCCCAGACCTGAATCCGATTGAGCACATCTGGGACATCATGTCTCGCTCCATCCGCCAACGTCACGTTGCACCACAGACTGTCCAGGAGTTGGCGGATGCTTTAGTTCAGGTCTGGGAGGAGATCCCACAGGAGACCATCCGCAACCTCATCAGGAGCATGCCCAGGCGTTGTAGGGAGGTCATACAGGCACGTGGATATATATATATATATATATATATATATATATATATATGCCTTTTTGTCATTCTAGTAGTAGGGCCATAATTAAGACATGATTTGTTGAAACGTGTAGGTCTGTAAGCTATGATAGTTGCACATTTGCTGTATTCTTTGTGGAGCAGTGTTTTATATGGCTAATAAAAGCTAAGTTTTAATATTTTTTCTACTAAACAAACCTTTACGCTGGATCATTTGCACTTTTCCCTTGTCTGACTGCACTTATGTTTCGCCCTGGTACCACTTATCTGCATCTCCAGAAGTTTCCCATTTCTCTATTATACTCTTCAAATTACATTTTGAGACTTTCTCCTCCTGTTGTTGCACATATTTTTTTCCCTTCATCTGCACAGGTATCATTAATCTATCAACTATAATGGCCGTACCAGGTCCTGCAGGTCCTGTATCCCGTACACATGACGTGGGCAGTGCACGGCATGCCGCTAGTTTTTATTCTGAGTGCTCTTATATACGGTGGTAGTTTTACACAATGTTGAGCCTGTGATTTGCAGAGTGAAATGTCTGACTGCTAGAACAGAAGTATACGGCAGATTCTACAGCATGGATACATAAAGGACGTCCTGGGGGAATATACCTCCCTCCAACACTCGTCCAGTCCCTGCCTCACACTAGAGACATTTATAATAACTCCAGGACTATGGAGCTGGTCATTTTCTCATAATCTGTGGCCATTATTAGTGATCTCACATTGTACGGTAATATCACCCTGGAGGTTGTGATGTATTTAGTGTAATAGCGCCATCTAGAATATACAGTATATATCAGGCGATACCATGCTTACTATAGTTAGTCGTCTTCTGTGCCCTCTATAGCTATCTATTATACTTTATATTTCTTTATAATAATTTATAATAAATTACTCGATAGTTTTACAGCTTTATGATGTTTATTAATCTGCTGAAATGATAAAAGAAAGTCGAACCTTACAGTGGACACAGGTGGAAGTGTCCTCCATGATGGTGTAGGCTGAGGTGGAGCAAGTATTTAGTCAGTGGGGGATCAAGATGACGAGTATTCCCCAGGGTTCCCTGTTATCAGGGAGGGACCCGGTGTATGCAATCAAAAGATCTTATCCTCTGACCGGCTTTGTGCCATCAACAGGTAATGATCCTCTGTCCGGCTGTGTGCCATCAACAGGTAATGACCATCCGGCAGTCCGACATCAACTGGTCATCACCCTCCAGCTGTGTGCAATCAACAGGTAATGACCATCCGGCAGTGCGCCATCAACAGGTAATGACCCTCTGGCTATGGCCATCAATAGGTCATCACCCTCCGGCTGTGTTCCATCAACAGGTAATGACCATTCGGCAGTGTGCCATGAACAGGTAATGACCATCCGGCTGTGTGCCATCAACAGGTAATGACCATCCGGCAGTGCACCATCAACAGGTAATGACCATCCGGCAGTGCACCATCAACAGGTAATGACCCTTTGGCTATGGCCATCAATTGGTCATCACCCTCCGGCTGTGTGCCATCAATAGGTAATGACCATCCGGCAGTGCGCCATGAACAGGTAATGACCATCCGTCTGTGTGCCATCAACAGGTAATTATCCTCTGTCCGGCTGTGTGCCATCAACAGGTAATGACCCTCTGGCTATGGCCATCAATAGGTCATCATCCTCCAGCTGTGTGCCATCAACAGGTAATGACCCTCTTGCTATGGTCATCAATAGGTCATCACCCTCCGGCTGTGTGCCATCAACAGGTAATGACCCTCTGGCTATGGCCATCAATAGATCATCACCCTCCGGCTGTGTGCCATCAAATGTTTTTATCTTCTGTCCAGTTTTGTGCCATCAAGAGGTAATGACCCTCCAGCTGTGGGCCATCAACAGGTCATCACCCTTCGGCATTTAGGCTTCTTGTCTTCTGTAAGATGCGATTCTTGAGTCTCCTGATGCTAAAAAATATTTAAAAAATCACCGATTAAACTAATAATCTATCTTGTACATAAGCATCACAATTTATAATCTATCTAGTGCATAAGTATGACAATTTAGCTCACAGAACATACACTATGGTAAAACATTAGACCCTACAAGCAGAAATTTGCTAAACTAACATAAATATAACTGACAAATCAGTAGAAAAATCGCTACCAATGGCACAGCTCTCTTCACATCAACCTGTAACCATAGTAGATAAGAAATAGAGGACAATGCTCATAGTCAGTTATCAACAATTCGGCATGGGGCATCCCACCAGAGACATTATAATATCTAGTAGATTATAGATGGCAATAGAATTTACCAACAAGCACATAGTACGCCAAACTCAAGTACATAGTATGCCAAACCTCGACACGTTTTCCTAAAATAGGTTCATCAGAAGCACATACTAGACAGTGATACTTAGCAAAGCGTTCATAGATATATGCGCCATATGATAAGGTGCTAAAGTGCAAGTGTGTGACAAAATATCCATGCGATTTCAGGTGCAATGCTGCATTGTATGTAGTAAGATGGTGCCCATCAGACAGCATGTATAGGACTAACCTGTGATGAAAACACGAGCAATGGGAAAGTTCAAGCAGTTGCCTTCTCAATCTTCCTCGCCTCTAAGACATCTAAGGAAACATCTTCTCCTCTTGATTTTGGGTTGAGGTGTTGTAGGCATTTCAGGCTCTGGCATTCTAGGTTCTGACATACTAGGTTCTGACATGGTAGGTTCTGGTGTTCTAGGTTCTGGTGCTCTTGGCTCTGGAATTCTGGGTTGTTGGCTTCTCTGAAAAATCAGTAACCTCTCTTTAAGCTCCGTTGAACTTCGAGCTCTTCTTCCTATATTGTTGTGAGGGATCATTCTGACCCAGACAATATCACTGAACGCCACTTTATAGTTGCAACTAGGAACCTTTTTCGCATCCTGCGGTGCAGGAGCCATGGATGGAGTAGAACATTTGCCATTGGGCAGGACAGGTGTTCTCCTGGAGTCTTGCTTCTGAATCTGAGGGATGCAAATCGGCTCCTTACAAGCACTTTGTTCCTTCAGAATGGTTTTGTTCTCAGGAGTTTTCTGATTGTTTCACCAGGTTCAGACATTGCCCACTTGCTCAGGACAAGACTTAAGGCCAAATACTCTAGTATTGTCAGTAGTGTCATCACCGCAACAAAAACTGCGTCACGGAAGAGCCAAAGAGGAAGATTGATGGAAGCTTGATAGGTGCTTCTTCTGAGATCCACGGGTAGTGGGTCATCCTATAATAAAGAAAAAAAACATAATAAAGTCCTGTATATTTATACCCAATCCAGTCAAACAGAGAGCCCTTGTTATTATACAGTGATGGATACATTATCAAGCAACTTTCAGAAATATCCCATTGAGAAGATCAGGAAGAAGTTTGGGATTCACCTCCAGGGTCCATGGAATATTATTTACAGTTGGACTTTCATATGACGGACGGTCACGTGTCCAGTATAAGAAGTCCTGCAAGAGGCGATATTCTCATTAGCTGATCCTTGTGACCTCCATATTGATGAGAACATACTCGCCCTCAGTGTACTGTAATGTGGGGGGTAGAGCAACGTAAAGCACAGAAATGATAGGATGATACTCATCATCTCCAGAGGTCTCTCAGCACCAAGGTATGGTCAATGAGATACAAGCTGCAGATGGGCCGAGGCTTCTAATATACCCAGGGGTGACATCACAAAGCCCTCTGTGACATCATTGCACAGTTCTATCCATCATGTCACTGATACTTTGGACCTAACTAAATGTCTAAAAGAGAACCCTTCCACATGATTTCCAATCACGGAGCAGCTTCAGTTTTTCAAGAAAAGTTTAAAAAATATAATCTGTGCTGTGATTGGTCACAATGGCACATGAAGCAGAACGTCTTTAGATCTTTTAAAGGGAAAGTGTCAGCAATTTTTTTACAATTGTAAAATTGTAAAGTATTTATATTTATATATAAATACACATATATATTTAAAAAGGTTTTAATGGTATAAAATCTGAAAAAAATATTTTAACTCTTTTGATGTTTTCATCTTGTAAACACTAGGGGGAGCAGCTGCTGATATTTCCATGAAAACAGAATACAGCTAGCTCGCATTACGACTGCAGTAAAAGTGGGCGGGATCTGCTCACATGGGTGTGATGTCACTCCTCCCCTTCTGGGCGTTTGCAAAAAGGTAAATGAGACTGTAGTTTAGGATCACAGTGCGGAGCGATCACTGGTGACTGCAAAGTGATATATAAGGGACAACACCAAAGTCATTAATCACTACAAGGACAAGGCAGGAATGTGGGAGTCAGAGGGGTCACCCCACACTTATATCCCCTCTGACTGTCACTTCCTAAGCTCCTTTCCCTGCCATAACCTCTTATTCCCGCAGGTAAATTCTTACAGGACCCCCCTCCCCATCCCCTTCCCCTGCCGCAGCTGATTCTAAACGTCCTCCATATGTAATAATAGACAGGTACTCACCGGCAGCCTATGGTAATTCACAGGGTAGAACAGGGTACAGCACAGAAACAATATGGCGATCCTCATTGTCTCCAGGGGGTATCTCAGCACCAAGATATGGCCAATGAGATATGAGCTCCAGGTGGATGGAGCCCCCTTATATACCCCAAGGGTGACATCACAACGCCCTCTGTGACATCATCACCCACAACATTCCGTCACATGACATCACCCAGCACCAGCATCATGTGACCCAGCATAAATAGAAAGTCCTTGTTGGCTATAGCAACTATTCAAAACTAAGTTTAAACTTTTCCAACAGCTAAAGGCGGCTCTGTGATGGCAGTTTCTTCTTGTGGACGGTTGTGATAAATCTGCAGAACATCTACATAACGCGACATGTAGAAAATCCTGTCTTTTCCCCTCTGTTCTTCCTCTGGTGCTACAGAGACGGATAGAAGGAGCTTTTCCAGACCTTACAGTGCACAATATGGGACCTAATCACTGATATCCCAGATCTCCTCAGTACAAGTGACGCGCCCCCTGGGACATATTCCTTTTTGAGGGGAATACCCGGCACCGGATCAGATGGGGGGGTTGTAGTCTCCGAGCGGCTGTGACCCGGTCCCGTGCCCAGGGCGTCAAGCTCAGTGTTATGTGGCAGCTTTACAGATGTTACTAAAGTTCTTTTGTGTCGACTACGCCACCCGTTGTGATGCGGTCACTGTGGCCGCCGCTGCAGCAGGGTCCGCTGAGGCTGATCGTGGATGCGCAGCTTGGTGGAATAACCCCCAACGGGAGGGGTATAGCCTCAGAGGGGACAGGCGCAGAGGATGGGGGTTGTGGTGGTGCGGTGCAGCCGGCAATGAAGACAGACTCGGGTTGTGCAGTTAAGGGTGTTTACTTACTGCAGATGTTGTACTGGTCACTCCAGCTGCTAGTGACCACCCGAGCCGTGCTGCGTCCACCAGGTCCTGGATCCAGCCAACCCCCAAACAAGTCCGGAGCGTGGCCCTGAGCTCTCCCTCTGTCCTTTCTTCAGCCGTCCCCACCAGGGATTCACCTAGGTCCAGCTCCCTCGGGCCTTCTTTTGGGACACCCTTGGCCCTGGGTTCCCTGACCCTTCATGTGGTTTGCCTTCGGGGTGAATGTGGTGGGTGACCGTGGCAAACGCTGCCCACGATCTCCGGTCTCTGGCTGGGGATTGTTTTTGCCCCCACCAGCTTGGGTTCCGGTACCCTGATGCTGACTCCTCACCCGGTGCTCTAATTTGGGTTCTTGGGTCCCTTCAGTCTTCCCCCTCTGGGTCTTTCTCTTTCTTTCTCCTCTCTCTCTCTCCAGGGCTGCTGTTTCCTGCTCTCTGCATCTGACTTGTCCTCTGCAGCTGACTGACCCTGATCTAAGTTGGTGCCCTCCTTATATATCTCTCTATGTGTGAGCTCAGGTGACCAGCACCCAATGAGCTCCTATCACTACCCAGACTGCTCCCCCTATCTGCCCCTACACTACATGGGATGTACCACCCCCCTCCCACTCCAGCCAGGAACAGGCTCGGTTGTACCTGCACATTTCTAAGTGGGAGTACCGTCGGCCTGCCCCTCTGGAATGGGATGTATGTAGTGCATGCAGTCTATCTGAGCTCAGTTCCACACTCCTTCCTTACCCGGGAGTGGAATATCACACCTCTGGGTTGAGGTGCAATACCCCTGTAGCAGCCGAATCCTCAGGGTGCTACATTCCCCCCTGGTAAATCACAGCACGTCCTCGGGCTGTAAGACATAAAACACCAAAACATACAAAATTTTTCATATAAACATAATAAAACATATAAAACATTATATATATAACATATCTTATCAGATAAAACTTTCTCGTAGACTTCTCTTGTCTCTGGTTCCTCCTCCGGACACTGTGCAACGTGTGTCCGGGAAAAGTGCGACAGTCTCTTAGAAAATCTGGTTTTCTATAAAACCGGTAGGGGGCGCTTTAGGACGCGCAACTATATACAGGGAAGTTGGAAGTTGGCCGCTCTCAGTCCTCGGCCAGTTAGAGGAAAGGGAATGGCTGCTCACAGTCCTCAGCCTGTAGGATGAAGGGGTTAACGGGTAAACAGTTCACTGGTCCCAACGGGGACTATTTTAGCAGCAGCAACAGTTCCAGTTTCAGTTTCAGTTCCTTTATACCCCGATTGGGTAACTATTTACATCACTTCTCGGCCGCACTCAACGGCGTCTTCCTCCTGCTCTTTCTTGATATGGTGTTGCTTCAGACCCGTCCGGGTCCTCTGGCTCCTCCTCTCCGTACCGCAACTCCTCCTCCGTCAAGCGGTGTACGTGGAGGGCGTAAGGTCCTTTGGCACACTTGTGCCGGGTGAAAGTGACCTCATCTCCGACGTAGAGGTCACGGCCTTTGTGACCTTCCGGCAGGTGGGACTCGACGTCTCTGCGGGTCACAAAAACGTCACCGCGGTTGTTACGGTCCCGAATAAAGCCCCACCCATGCTGCGGGTTGAACTTTATCACTGTCCCGATGGTGCGGGGACAATGCGCTGCACGGGGGTTCCTCCTAGTCCGGCTCTTCTGCTCCGCGCTCCGGATTTGGGCCTGTTGTTCTCTGGCCCGCCTCTCCTCCCGTTCTCTCGTAAACTCTGCTAGCTGCTGACGACAACACTCAGTCCGCTCAGCGGCGACTGCCCGAGTTTCCTGAGTGAACCCCATTAGATCTTCTCCGGTGGGGTCCCACTCAAACTGTGCGTCTTCCAAAGGAGGCGAGACCCGAGTCACGGGCTTCGGAGCCGGGATCAGGGGCTCACACAAGGGCCCTGGTCTTTGTTGCCGCTCCAGCTCATGGTATCCTTCGGGCCAGATGAAGGGTCGCCCGTCCGGCCATGTGAGCTGGCTGAAGAGGTCCTCCCCCAGGTGTGGCACCCTTGGTATTGCGGGCGCGGGCGCGGTGGTGATGGCGCCCGGGTTGCCCAGGCCTTGCGGCCAGGCCTGGGGCACCTGGAAGGTGAAGGGCACCGTTAGGACGGCGGCGCCCTGGGCTACCTGGCCTTGCGGCCAGGCCGGAGGCTCCGCGGAGGTAGGGGGCGCTGTTGGTGGTGCGGCGCCCGGGGGTACTAGGCCTTGCGACCAGGCTGGTGGTAATTCCTGCTTTGTCACGCTCCGGGTCGAGGCGCGTGACGTCACAGGGGTCGCGGCGGCGGCTTCCGGTCGGGGCCTAGTCCATGGCGGTGACCTGGCGGCTACGGGCACAGCAGGGGGACTTTCGGGCTCTGCGACGGGGAGCTGGGGCAGGTAAGCGGTGTCACGGCTTGGGGTATAGGCATCCCCTTTACCTGCCTCCATGCGTTCGGCTCCCTCCTCGGCGCCGTCTCCGGCCTTGGGTCCTCCCGCGCCATCCTCAGAGGCGGTCTGCTTCCTCTTCCAGGGTAGCGTGCTCCGTTGACTGGTCTCTGGTTGCTGGGCCATCTCCCGGCTCCACTCCGCCAGTATCTCGCGCTGTACCCGGGCCATCCTCCTTGCGAGGCCCTCCAGGGCAGTTTGTGCACACTCCCGGTCTCGGGGGAGCTGCGCTAGGATCTCCGCTAGACCTAGCGGGGTTGTGGACTCTAGCAGGCTCCTGACCATCGGGTCGGTGCTGCTCTGCTCGGCTTCCGGCAGGCTCCTGGCCAGCGGGCCGGTGCTGCTCTGCCCTCCTTCCTCGGTCTCTAGCAGACTCCTGGCCAGCGGGCCGGTGCTGTTCTGCTTTCTCTCCATCTCCGGGTGAGCTCCTCCGCTACTCCTCGTTAGACCTCTTGCCTCCGGGTGCGCTCGCTCCAGACCGCTCCAAGCGACACCCATCTTTTCTCTTCTCTTTCGTCTCCTCCCACTTCGAGGGCGGTCCCGGGGCAACTCGGTGACTGTCAGCTCCAGGGGGAGTTCTTTCACGCTGACAGACACCTCCAGCATCACAGTCTCTGTTGGTGGGGGCGGTTTCCACTTTTGGCGCCATTTTCTGTCCTGGCCCACGATGGGAGGTGGCCTCTTGCCCTCCTTTGGCACGCCCATAATGGCGTCCGCTGCTCTTCCAAGGCGGGAAATCTGCGGTTTTGGCGGGAATCGTCGCCCAGTGGCGGGAAACTCTGCAGATGGCGGGAACAAGCTGGAAATGGCGGACAATCGGCGGGAAACGACTGGTGATGGAGTCCGATGGCGTGGACCCTCCGGAACCGGCAGGAGTCTTCTTTCTGAGGTAAACTTGCACTTTTCTTCAGGCACGCAGTACCCGGGTGTTGCGGGCACGTAATCCTGCCGACTACGCCAAAGTTGACGCGCCCCCTGGGACATATTCCTTTTTGAGGGGAATACCCGGCACCGGATCAGATGGGGGGGTTGTAGTCTCCGAGCGGCTGTGACCCGGTCCCGTGCCCAGGGCGTCAAGCTCAGTGTTATGTGGCAGCTTTACAGATGTTACTAAAGTTCTTTTGTGTCGACTACGCCACCCGTTGTGATGCGGTCACTGTGGCCGCCGCTGCAGCAGGGTCCGCTGAGGCTGATCGTGAATGCGCAGCTTGGTGGAATAACCCCCAACGGGAGGGGTATAGCCTCAGAGGGGACAGGCGCAGAGGATGGGGGTTGTGGTGGTGCGGTGCAGCCGGCAATGAAGACAGACTCGGGTTGTGCAGTTAAGGGTGTTTACTTACTGCAGATGTTGTACTGGTCACTCCAGCTGCTAGTGACCACCCGAGCCGTGCTGCGTCCACCAGGTCCTGGATCCAGCCAACCCCCAAACAAGTCCGGAGCGTGGCCCTGAGCTCTCCCTCTGTCCTTTCTTCAGCCGTCCCCACCAGGGATTCACCTAGGTCCAGCTCCCTCGGGCCTTCTTTTGGGACACCCTTGGCCCTGGGTTCCCTGACCCTTCATGTGGTTTGCCTTCGGGGTGAATGTGGTGGGTGACCGTGGCAAACGCTGCCCACGATCTCCGGTCTCTGGCTGGGGATTGTTTTTGCCCCCACCAGCTTGGGTTCCGGTACCCTGATGCTGACTCCTCACCCGGTGCTCTAATTTGGGTTCTTGGGTCCCTTCAGTCTTCCCCCTCTGGGTCTTTCTCTTTCTTTCTCCTCTCTCTCTCTCCAGGGCTGCTGTTTCCTGCTCTCTGCATCTGACTTGTCCTCTGCAGCTGACTGACCCTGATCTAAGTTGGTGCCCTCCTTATATATCTCTCTATGTGTGAGCTCAGGTGACCAGCACCCAATGAGCTCCTATCACTACCCAGACTGCTCCCCCTATCTGCCCCTACACTACATGGGATGTACCACCCCCCTCCCACTCCAGCCAGGAACAGGCTCGGTTGTACCTGCACATTTCTAAGTGGGAGTACCGTCGGCCTGCCCCTCTGGAATGGGATGTATGTAGTGCATGCAGTCTATCTGAGCTCAGTTCCACACTCCTTCCTTACCCGGGAGTGGAATATCACACCTCTGGGTTGAGGTGCAATACCCCTGTAGCAGCCGAATCCTCAGGGTGCTACACAAGCATACCGCCAACCTATGAGGACTAGAAAGAGGGCGAAACCATGCGGCACGCGTAGTCTGGCCACGCCCCTATCCACACCCCAAGCCACGCCCTTTTTATGCCTTGGCAGGAGGAGATGTCTGTACAAAGCGCAAGTTATCAAAAGGCTGAAGGAACACTTTATCAACATGAATGAAGGTTTTGAAGGGCATCCACTGTCCCGGCACTACTGGAAGTTCCACAACCAATCTTATAAGGACACTAAGTTTTGTGGGATCCGATTAGTCCCCAGAAAATGGAGGGGAGGTGATTACCTGAGATTAATGTCGCGGATGGAATCCAAATGGATCTTCACATTAAATAGCTTGGCTCTGAAGGGCCTTAATCACGAGAGTCAGCTGTATGCCTTCAACTCGCAGCGGTATATACTGTATGTATTTTTTATCCCAGTACCAATTGAACATTTACATTGCACTTTTATGAACCTCCTTATATTTTATCAATATAATATGTCTTTTGGATATATTCCTTTGAATCCACCTATTTTATATATGTATTTGTTTCTATACATTGATACCCCTATTGGAGATACTATATAATGTTTTTATTTTTCTCCTTCATTTTTTCCTTTTTATCTCTGGATGGTACTAAGTGCCGAATTTATACTATCCTGGTAATATACACTGATTAACAGACTGTTTTTTATAGCCATCAGAAATATAAGTATATAATTTTTATTCATTTTTAACTAATTGTGAAAGTTTGAACAAAGTCTTTTTTATTATTATTTTTTTCACACACAGTCTATTCTTATTGGAATTCTATCTTAGTTCTATTGCACCTCCATATGTCCTTTTGCACCGTCTTGTTAGTATTGGATCTTCCTCCATTTCTTTGGTTGTATTATCTTTGTGGGGGGCGTTTGGACTTTATTAGGTTACCAGTTTGACTACCAGCGAGAAGCTGACGAAGAGGAACTGTGAGTCCTCGAAACGCGTAGTTTTTTTTGGCCTATACAGGACATCGAAGGAGAAGGAGAGAGTCAAGGCACAGGGATAAGCCCTCCTGATATCCAGAAGATATATATAACCATATCATATTATTGATACAAAATATAAATGCACAGAGTCAATAAAATCATTTAAAAACACCAAACCCCATCCTTACTTTGCAGGATACCTATTCCAAAGGTGTATCTAGGTTTTCTGGCACCCGGTGCAGCAGGGGCTGGCTGGCACATTTTAGCCTGGGGGGCAAGCACACAGCAGTGGCCCATGAGTAGCGGCCCATCCTTAACATGTTTATTACCAGATGCATCATAAGCCTATATTCACACGACCGTATTGTCTAAGTGCTGCCCGTGAAAAAACCTGACAGCACTTGGACCAGTTCAGATGAGTGTTTGTAGTGGTCAGACATAGTACATATTATTCTTATGTATTACTTAATGTTGAGCGATACCTTCCGATATCGGGAAATATCGGATCGGATTGGATCGGACCGATACCCAAAAAGTATCGGATATCGCCGATTCCGATACCGGAAACCAATGCAAGTCAATGGGACGCTAATATCGGAATGCCATCCCAGCGTGAGAGAATTCTCCTGATTGTTTAAAAGCCGGCAGGCGGTAAAAAGCCGCCGGCTTTTAAACAATCACACAGCCCCATACTGCTTCCCCGCAGCCTCCCACCCCGATCCTGCGCTCCCCCCGCCACCTCACATCCCGATCGTAAGTTAGGACCGGGCGGGGAGCGCAGCACCAAGGAGCAGGGAGCGAAGGACCCAGGCGGGGAAGCCGGCAGGGAAAAGACTTCACCGCCGGCTTTCCCGTTTTCTGCTGCGCTCTCCCGCCGGTTATTTCAAATGAACAGCTGAGGTATCAGGTGATGCTGATCAGCTGTTCATTTGAAGTAGCTGCGGTGCCCTCAGAGGGTTCATGTGAGTTCATGCTTCACTGCATGAACTCACATGAACTTTCCCACGGCCGCACAGGTCAGCCTCACCTCCCAGACCATCAGACCCATCATGATTGGAGTGTGCGCGGGTGTCTGTGCGATGTGTGCGGGTGTGTGCGCGATGTCTGCGGGTGTCTGCGTGCAGGCAGACATAGGCCGATGTGACACTACTACTCACATCGGCCTTTGTCTGTCCCCCGTCCACTCGTGCCAGCAGGATCAGCTCGATGGGAGCAGTAGTTCCCATCAGCCTGATCCTGCTATTTAAACTGCCCCATATGTTATTTTTGCCCCTATACATCTTTTATGTTTTTAGGCCCCCCACATATTTTTTTTGTTTTTGGTCCCCAATAAATTTTAAATACATTTTTCATTGGTGGCCAGTGGTTACCTAAAATAAATTAGTTCATACATTACCTGATCGCCACCTAAAATAAAGTAAAAAATAAAAAACTACACCTATACTCACCTAGACACCGGTTTATGCAATGATGGGGCTGCTTTACGGCCCCGTCATTCTAGCGGCGGCAGTGGTTTAGAGCGGTCACATTTTATGTGGCTGCTCTAAACTGGAGATCTTCGTGGGACACTCGTGGACTACTACGGAGGGGTAAGGATAAGGTTGTGGTTTATTATTTTATATTTTATTACAGGAGATCGATGGCTTCGGGGAATTAGGTGTCTAGGTGAGTATAGGTGTAGTTTTTTATTTTTTACTTTATTTTAGGTGGCGATCGGCGGGGACAGGTAATGTATGAACTAATTTATTTTAGGTAACCACTGGCCACCAATGAAAAATGTATTTAAAATTTATTGGGGACCAAAAACAAAAAAAATATATGGGGGGCCTAAAAACATAAAAGATGTATAGGGGCAAAAATAACATATGGGGCAGCTAAAATAGCTACTGCTCCCATCGAGCTGATCCTGCTGGCACAAGTGGACGGGGGACAGACATAGGCCGATGGGAGTAGTAGTGTCACATTAGCCTATGTCTGCCTGCACGCAGACACCCGCAGACATCGCGCACACACCCGCACACATCGCACAGACACCTGCGCACACACCAATCATGATGGGTCTGATGGTCTGGGAGGTGAGGCTGACCTGTGCGGCCGTGGGAAAGTTCATGTGAGTTCATGCAGTGAAGCATGAACTCACATGAACCCTCTGAGGGCACCGCGGCTACTTCAAATGAACAGCTGATCAGCATCACCTGATACCTCAGCTGTTCATTTGAAATAACCGGCGGGAGAGCGCAGCACAGAACGGGAAAGCCGGCGGTGTAGTCTTTTCACTGCCGGCTTCCCCGCCCGGGTCCTTCGCTCCCTGCTCCTTGGTGCTGCGCTCCCCGCCCGGTCCTAACTTACGATCGGGATGGGAGGTGGCGGGGGGAGCGCAGGATCGGGGTGGGAGGCTGCGGGGAAGCAGTATGGGGCTGTGTGATTGTTTAAAAGCCGGCGGCTTTTTACCGCCCGCCGGCTTTTAAACAATCAGGAGAATTCTCTCACGCTGGGATGGCTTTCCGATATTAGTGTCCCATTGACTTGCATTGGTTTCCGGTATCGGAATCGGCGATATCCGATACTTTTGGGTATCGGTCCTATCCAATCTGATACGATATTTCCCGATATCGGAAGGTATCGCTCAACACTACTCCTGACCCCACACATAAACTTCAGCTCATCCAGCACCATGACAACCAGCACAGCAGAGTCCTGCATCTGACGCACCCCTGGGCCTGCTGTGTCGCGCAGCGTCTCGCGCACGGGGCTTACCTGGAACCGGATCAGATGAGGGTTGTAGTCTCCGAGTGGCGGGGACCCGGTCCGTGCCCAGGGAGTCAACTCAGTGTGTGGCAGTCTTGATAGATGTTATTTGAGTGTCGACTACGCCACCCGTTGATTTGCAGCTATGGAGCTGCCGCTGCAGGGCAGACCGCTGAGGCCGGTGTAGAATTGTGCAGCGTGATAGTATAACCCCCAACGGGAGGGGTATGGCCTCAGGGCAGCCGACGTGGAAAATGGGGGTAGCAGGAACCACTCAGAGACGGTGCGGTGTAATTCAGGGTCTTTACTGGTAACAACGATAGACCCTCCCGGAGTACTTGCTAGCGAACGGGGCCTGGTCAGTCCTTGAGCAGATGGGATCTCCCCTGGCCAGGCGGAGTTGTAGGCCTCCCAAACTGACTGTACTCTTCTGGCTACCTTGCTAGAAGCGGATATAAGTAGCCCACGTCCCTGAGTGTACCGTGTGGTGCTCACCCGTATGGCCGGTGACTCGGGGCCTTCTAATGGCTTCCGCTCCACGATGGCGGTGCTGGTCCCACGCGTGTGACCGTGCCTTCGGGTTTCTGGGCCTGAGGACCTGAAATCCCCTGCCGGTCGGCTTCTGCTGCTGGGTAAGAGTTAGTCCCCACAGCCTCGGACGCCGGGTCCGGTAAGAAAGCTTCTCAGTCAGGGCGAGCTCTGCAGCTGCCAGCCCCTGACTCGTATTAGTATTGCCCCCACTGAGCTTCTGCTGTTTCTTCATATGACTGTTTCTTGTCTCTACTCTCCTTGACTCCAGGCTCAGGCCCCTGGACAGGGCCTGCCTGTGGAGCAGAGCCCATAGAGCAGCTCTGCTCCCTGTCTTCTCCTCTCAGAACTCCCTACCCTGCCTCAGCCCCAGGTTTATATAGGGGAAGTCCTTCCCCTCCCAAGACTGGGCAGGAGGTGTGGCATGCACAGGATCCCTGACCAAAGGACCTCCCACCTGCTCTCAGACATAATATCTCTATCACTGTGGCAACCAGACCCCTGGGGTGTCACACATCCACTGAGGCCCCTGATCATGTGACCCCTGACTCTTCCCCTCCTGTGACCTCATCACAGCTCCTGTGCGCACAGAGCAGCCATATATGTGGTGGCGGCTCTGCAGGTGGAGGTATGTGGGGATCCCCCATTACTGGGCGCAGGGGGCATTAACCCTTTGAGCACAGAGACTCTTTTGGGGTCTTGTGTTGCCCCTTTATAAGAATCATAAGGTTTTTGTTCTGTTTCCTGTAATAGATACATACGACCCAACTATGGAGACAGGAAGGGAGGAAACGTATTGTTCTCATAGTAAAGGGCCCCTTTACTGGCCCCACAGTGTAATGCCCCCATTATGCCCCTTATACAGAATGTATGATGCCCCCACACAGTGTAATGCCCCCATTATGCCCCTTATGTAGGATGCATGATGCCCCCCACAGTGTAATGCCCCCATTATACCCCTTATGCAGTATGTATGATGCCCCCACACAGTGTAATGCCCCCATTATGCCCCTTATGTAGGATGCATGATGCCCCCCACAGTGTAATGCCCCCATTATACCCCTTATGCAGTATGTATGATGCCCCCACACAGTGTAATGCCCCCATTATGCCCCTTATGCAGGATGCATGATGCCCCCACACAGTGTAATGCCCCCATTATGCCCCTTATGCAGGATGTATGATGCCCCCACACAGTGTAATGCCCCCATTATGCCCCTTATGCAGTATGTATGATGCCCCCCACACAGTGTAATGCCCCCATTATGCCCCTTATGCAGGATGTATGATGCCCCCACACAGTGTTATGCCCCTTATGCAGGATGTATGATGCCCCCCACACAGTGTAATGCCCCCATTATGCCCCTTATGCAGGATGTATGATGCCCCCACACAGTATAATGCCCCCATTATGCCCCTTATGCAGTATACATGATGCCCCCACACAGTGTAATGCCCCCATTATGCTCCTTATGCAGTATGTATGATGCCCCCACACAGTGTAATGCCCCCATTATGCCCCTTATGCAGTATGTATGATGCCCCCACACAGTGTAATGCCCCATTATGCCCCTTATACAGTATATATGATGCCCCACACAGTGTAATGCCCCCATTATGCCCCTTATACAGTATGTATGATGCACCACACAGTGTATGCCACCATTATGCCCCTCATGCAGTATGTATGATGCTCCCACACAGTGTAATGCCCCCATTATGCCCCTTATACAAGATGTATGATGCTACCACACAATGTAATGCCCCCATTATGCTCCTTATGCAGTATGTATGATGCCCCCACACAGTGTATTGCCCCCATTATGCCCCTTATGCAGTATGTATGATGCCCCAAAAAGTTTAATGCCCCCATTATGCCCCTTATGTAGTATGTATTATGCCCCCACACAGTGTAATGCCCCCATTATGCCCCTTATGCAGTATGCAGGACATTGCCAGACCTCATGTGGCTGGAGTGTGTCAGCAGTTTCTGCAAGGTGAAGGCATTGAAGCTATGGACTGGCCCGCCTGTTCCCCAGACCTGAATCCGATTGAGCACATCTGGGACATCATGTCTCGCTCCATCTGTGTCACCCTGGCCTGGATGCCACAAAATGTATTAAAGCTGTGTCTGAGAGCAAGGGGGAGGTTCTCTAGTCAGGGGAACATTAGCATGCAATGCCTCCTGTCTCAGGCCAGTAGGGGGAGCAGGCTGCCCCTATAAAAACTGGTGCTGGGGGCAGGGTTAGAGAGAACTGGATGGCCTGTCTCAGCATTGAGACTTGTCCCAGAGCAGAACAGGGACAGACAGTTGCACTGCACCTAAGAGGAAGTGTGGCAGGAGGAGAGCCACAAGCCAGAGACAAGAGGCGAAGAGAGCCTGTCTTGGCAGAAAGAGGACTTAATTTACCAGACTTTGGTGTCTGAGGCTGAGAGGATTCCACATCCCCCAGCAGAGAACCAGTCCGCAGGGGACTGTATATTCCTTGGCCTAAGAAGCCTGGAGGCCCTGCCACAACAGAAGGGACCAGTAAAGCCGTACAAGGCTGGGAGCAGAAAGGAACCCACGTCGCAGGCCATACAGGCGAGAATACACAGAAAGCTTGGAAACGTGGGCTGTTACCCTATCAGGAGGAGATAGCCAGAAGGAGCGCAGAAAGCACGGTAGGCCTACACCCTTACCCTGACCAGGGCCAATTTCCCCGTTGCTCTCAGACATCCAGGTCCCCCTCCTAGCCGGGACTGTTTATGGGTCAATTTACCTGTTCTAGTAAAGACCCTGGACTGCAACCTGTTGTCTGTGTGCTCCTTGCTTCTCCAGCACTATCAGCACTGGGACTCTCACCACCATCACTCCCACCATCCACTATACTGCCCTGGGGCCGCACTCTTCCCGTGGGGAGTCACACTACCCTAGCTGCACACCTCATCAGCCCCAGCGGTCGGCATGCAGCGGCGGTTCCTAATAACCGCAATCCACGGGTGGCGTAGTCGGACATAATCAATAGCACATAACGGACTACCACTGGCCTGACCACCCTGAGCCACGGAACCGGGTTGCCACTACTACTCCCATCGTTCCCAGACTGCCCGGATCCGAGTGCCCCACGGCCCAAGGGGCGAGTCAGCTTTGGCGTAGTCGGCAGGATTTCATGCCCGCAACCACCGGGTACTGCGTGCCTGAAAAAGACTTTTGTAACTTACCTGTGGCGAAGTTTCCCGCCGTCCGGAGTCGTTTCCCGCCATCCGGAGCCGATTCCCGCCATCAGACGCCATCTTGGACTGTTTCCCGCCGTCTTCTGCCGTCTTCCCGCCATCCGCAGCTGTTTCTCGCCATCGGACGCCATCTTCAGGACGCCGCGCGGGAAGAAGAGGGGCGTGGACTTCAAAACCGCGCGAGATCCGAAGCTCCGCCCCACGCACCGACGCTGCGCAAGGTCCTGGAAGGGAGAGAGAGCGACGCTGACGTCATCAGGACGCGACGCAAGGTCCTCGTCCAGAGCAGCAGCAGCGGAGCCGCGGCCTACAGAAGAGGATCGTCGGAAGGTAGGCCACGCTTAACTAGGGGGGAGGAAGATGTCGGACACAGAGGCGCCCACTACCACCAACGCAGCTGCAGCAGCGGTGATGCCCTTTTCCCTGCCCTACATCCCTGGAGCGGCCTGGCTGCCCAAATACTCAGGGGAGCCCCATGCCCTAACTGACTTCAAGGAAAGGCTATACAGTTTGTTCCACGTTTACCCCCTGACAGAGGAACAGAAGGTCAGCATATTGACAGGGCAGTTAACTGGCGCAGCCCAAAGGGAGGTAAAATCATGGCCCACTGAGGATAAAAGGACTGTGAAGGGTATTCTGGCCCGGCTGCGGGGTACCTTTGACACACGTACCTCCGCTGAGATTAAAATGAGGTTCTATGGATGTAAGCAGCGGGCACAGGACAGCATCAGAGACTATGCCCTAAATCTGCAGGAAGCCTTGAGGGCTATTCAACAAACTGACCCTGGCAGTGTGCAGGAAACGGATAAGCTGCTAACAGAACAATTCATAGAAGGTCTGCTGTCTAGCGCCCACAGGGCCCAACTGCGTCTCATGTTCTTTCAGAACCCCGACCTAACCTTTGCCCAATTTAAGGACAGGGCCATAAGGGTGCTCCGTGAATCTGCAACCAGTGGCGCTATAAACCCCCGGCGCCCTGCTCTCACCAACCACCAGGAGGCGGCGCCCTCCTCTATGGATCCCGTGGGGGCTGATGCACAGGCCCTGAACCAAGCCCCGTCGAAAGACCTGCACCACCAAGTCCAGGAGCTGACCAGGAGCGTCGCGGCGTTGACCAGGACCGTCCAGGCGTTGCAAGTGGACCCGTCAAGACCCATCGAGCTGGCTTCAAGTCCGGAGGATGTCCCGTGGCGTCGACAGAGGAGGATCCCGTCGTTCCGAGGGAGGCCCACAGACCGCTACGCAGAGGATGGACAGCCCATTTGCCGTCGATGCAACCAGCCCGGACACATTTCCAGGTACTGTAATTTAAAAGGGTCCAACCTGGGGCAAAGGGCCAATCCCCAGGCATAAGATCACCAGGCCCTTACAATTGGCGTAATAAGTACGTTGGGGGGCGCCCGGTTTTACCCATGGTGCTGGACGGTATCCCCATGAGCGCCTTGCTGGATAATAGGTCACAAGTAACCACTATCCCTTATGTACTTTTTAAGCAGTATTGGACTGATGCTGATATCACACGGTATCCAGACAATAACTTGAGCATCATCGCCAGTAATGGCTTACCCGTGCCGCAGATGGGGTTCAAGGAGATGACCATTAAAATTGGTAAAGTTGAACTGCCGACACAGGGGGTGATTATTGTGGACATTGACCGTCGTGAAAGTCACCCTAAAATAACTGTGGGTACTAACGTAATTGAAAATTGTCTTTCAGAGGTAATTGTAATTCTACAACAGGTGGCGGTGAATGCTAGTTCCAGCCAACAGAGAGTCCTCAACAAGGAGATAAAAGCCCTGATGAGACGGCAGCAGGTAGAACTGTCTGGTGGTGAGATCGGTAGCGTAAGACTGAGTGACCCATTCCCCATTTCCATGCCTCCCAAAAGTGAAATGATGATCTGGTGTCGGACTGCAATCGGGTTGAGAGGTAGAGACTACCAAGCCATGGTAGAACCCGTGTACTCAGACAGCAGGCCCACCATTTTGACAGCCCGGGGGGTGGTTGATGTCCGTCATGGGAGGGTGCCCGTCCGCATCCTCAACATTGGGGAGAGGGAAGTACACTTACCCAGGTACGCTACACTCGCCAAACTGTTTGTTGTCGAACACAAAGCTATCAGGGCCGTGGAACCCTTGCCTCCATCTCCTCAGGCGGAGGGTAATGGCTCCCAGAAACAAAAGGAGGACTGGTGCCAGAAACTCCATGTGGGTGCTGACTCCACTCCCCTGCACCAAAAACAAGGAGTCTACCGGGTGGTACAGGAGTACGAGAGAGTCTTTAGTAAGCACCCGCTAGACTTCGGCAGAGTAAAAGGGATAGAACACCACATCCCCACAGGGAGCCACCCACCAATAAAAGAGAGGCACAGACCTGTACCCCCTGCACATTATCAGAACGCAAAGGGCATGCTAAGAGAGATGAAAGAAGCTGGGGTTATTAGAGACAGCTGTAGCCCCTGGGCAGCCCCCTTGGTTCTGGTCAAAAAGAAAGACGGCACCATGAGAATGTGCGTGGACTATAGACAAATCAACCGTATCACCCACAAAGACGCATATCCGCTGCCTAGAATAGAGGAGTCTTTAGCCGCACTAAAATCTGCTAACTTCTTTTCTACTTTGGACCTTACTAGCGGGTACTGGCAGGTTCCTGTGGCAGAGGCTGACAAGGAGAAGACTGCCTTCACCACCCCGATGGGACTGAGTGAGTTCAACTGTATGCCCTTCGGGCTCTGCAACGCACCAGGGACCTTCCAGAGGCTGATGGAATGATGTCTAGGGCACCGAAACTTCGAGACGGTCCTCCTTTACCTGGACGACGTGATCGTCTATTCGAAGACCTACGAGGACCACCTAAAGCACCTGGCCGAGGTGTTCGAAGCCCTGGCAGGCTATGGCCTGAAGGTGAAACCATCGAAGTGTCACCTGCTGAAACCAAAGGACCAGTACCTAGGGCACGTGGTAAGCGCGGAAGGAGTGGCCCCCGACCCTGACAAGGTCACGGCAATCAAGAGCTGGCCAAGCCCCTCGAACATCAAAGAGGTGAGACAGTTTCTCGGGTTGGTAGGCTACTACCGAAGGTTCATCCCCGGGTTCACTAAGATGGCAGCTCCTATGCAGGACCTCCTGATCAGACAGTCTAAGTCCAGGAGCCAAAAGCCGCCCTTCAAGTGGGATAAACCGGAAGAGGAGTCCTTCCGCCAGCTAAAGATGGCCCTCACAGGGGACGAGATCCTGGCCTACCCTGATTATGGCCAGCCTTTCATTCTCCACACAGATGCCAGTAATGTGGGACTGGGAGCCGTACTGTTCCAAAACCAACAGGGCAGAGAAAGGGTGATCGCGTACGCCAGCCGGAAGCTGAGACCCACCAAGAGGAACCCGGAGAATTACAGCTCCTTCAAGCTAGAATTCTTGGCGGTGGTGTGGGCCGTGACGGAACGCTTCAAGCATTACCTGGCCTCCGCAAAGTTCACCGTGTACACGGACAACAACCCGTTGACACACCTGGACAATGCAAGACTGGGTGCCCTAGAACAGCGGTGGATGGCCCGTCTCTCCAACTATGACTGATCAAGTACCGGGCCGGCAAAACCAATGCCAACGCTGACGCCCTATCGAGGATGCCTCACTTATCTGAAGGTGACGAAGAGCTGGAGGAGGTAGAACTCCCCGCGTTTCACCGGTATGGAGCTGCTCAATACTCCCACCGCGTGAAGGAGGAGGATCTAACAACCGTGATGATAAATCCCCTACCTCAACACAGCTGGGCCGAGACCCAAGATAGTGACCCTGCCATCCGCCTGGTGAAAGATCTGCTGACCCAGGAAGATGCCCGCATAGATCCGGATGCTCCAGAGGAAGCCAAGCAGCTATGGAAAGAGAAGAGCAAGCTGTTCCTCTACGAAGGCAAGTTGTGCAGAAGGATTGTCAACCACCGGACGCACGAGCTGACCTGGCAAGTCGTGGTCCCAAGGCGGGATGCAGCTATGGTCCTGGGGGCTTACCATGACAGAGCGGGACACATCGGTTCGGTTGGAAGAAACTGGAGTTCCTACTAAGAGGAAGGTTCTTTTGGGTCGGCATGAGAGGAGCTGTAGAAAAATGGTGCAGAGACTGTGGCCCTTGTCACCTAAGGAGGAAGGACCGCACCAGCCAGAAGACACCCTTGAGGCCCATCGTCACCACGCAGCCTCTTGAGCTGGTAGCTCTGGACCATGTCAAATTGGCTCCCAGCCGGTCAGGATACATCTATGCCCTGACAATCGTGGACCACTATTCCCGTTTTCTAGTGGTGGTCCCAGTAAAAGACTTGACAGCCCAAACAGCGGCCAGAGCCTTCCAGCAATATTTCTGCCGTCCACACGGGTATCCGGAACAGGTCCTGACAGACCAGGGTCCAGCGTTCGAGGCTGAAATCTTCCAGGAGTTCGGCAACCTCTATGGCTGTAAGAAGATTCGGACAACGCCTTACCACCCACAAACCAACGGGATGTGTGAGAAGATGAACAATATAGTCATTGATCTCCTGAAGACGTTGCCCCTGGAGGAGCGCAGCCTGTGGCCAGAAAAACTGCCGGACCTGATAGACTTATACAATCATATCCCGGTGAATGCTACCAACTGCACCCCGGCTTACCTGATGCGACCCAGACCGGGTAAGCTGCCTATAGACCTGGAGATGGGAGTCCTAACGCCTGAGGACACCTCCCCGGATGCGGACTGGGATACGGAAAGGCAACTGCAGTACAAGAAGGTGCAGTAGACTGTGGAGAAGAGCCTGGCCCAGGTGAGAGAGAGGCAAGAAAAACTCTTCAACCAACACGCCCCTGCTGGTCCCCTAGAACCTGGTGAGCAAGTCCTAAAGCGAAAAAGAAGGCTTCACAAGTTGGACGACCAGTGGGAAAGGGAACCCTACACCGTACTGCAGTCTGATCACGACAACCCGAAGGTGTGCGTGATCACCAAGGACGGAGGAGAAACCACTAGTACCGTCTCCAGAGACCATCTCAAAAGATGCCCCGAGCAACTCCGTAGTGCAGAAGAGGATCAGAGTGACCTTGAACCCGCAGAGGACAAGGAAGAAATGATCAGCACCGTTCTCGGAGAGTTCCCTCAGTCCTGGACTCGCATAAATGATGCCATAGTGGTACCCGTCCTGCATTTCCTGCAACCGGAACAGCAACAACCAACACCAGAGCCGGAAGGTGAAGAGGAGCAAGCGGTTCCAGAGGCAGAAGAGCCTGTACCAGCAGCCCAGGAGAGTCAACCCTCTGCTGACAGTGAGCCTGCCATGCCTGCGGTAAGCCAAAGGACCCACAGACAGCTGCCTTCCCTACCTGTACACCCAGCTGGTAGCTGTACCCCTAACGCTAGTGGGGAAAGCCAGGTTGGTCCACCACCAGACAGTGGGCTACGTAGGTCAACCAGGAGCACAAAGGGGCTGATACCCGCTCGCTGGAGAATATAGAGCGCACTAAAATTGTAAATAACCTTGTTGCCAAATGTTGAATTGTTTGCAAAGTTACATGCATGTTTGGTAATTCCGTGTTTCAGTTTCTTGCAGTTACTGTAAGGACTCACAGGTTATGGACTTTTTATAACCGGGACCTGGTATGGACTGCGTTCGGAGCCTAACCAAGGAATGAACTAAGACTGTGAAGGACTTGGGGTAGGACAGACCCCCACCTGGTTAAGGCTCCCCGTTGTATTGGTGATATGGACACCCGGTCACAGGCCACACTGTGACCTTAAGAACTCAATTTGTGCGTCGTCTGTCTATTAATGTCTATTAATGTTTTATTGTCTTTGTTTATTGTTTAGTCCCGGAGTACTAAATTTCACTAGGGGGGAATGTGTCACCCTGGCCTGGATGCCACAAAATGTATTAAAGCTGTGTCTGAGAGCAAGGGGGAGGTTCTCTAGTCAGGGGAACATTAGCATGCAATGCCTCCTGTCTCAGGCCAGTAGGGGGAGCAGGCTGCCCCTATAAAAGCTGGTGCTGGGGGCAGGGTTAGAGAGAACTGGATGGCCTGTCTCAGCATTGAGACTTGTCCCAGAGCAGAACAGGGACAGACAGTTGCACTGCACCTAAGAGGAAGTGTGGCAGGAGGAGAGCCACAAGCCAGAGACAAGAGGCGAAGAGAGCCTGTCTTGGCAGAAAGAGGACTTAATTTACCAGACTTTGGTGTCTGAGGCTGAGAGGATTCCACATCCCCCAGCAGAGAACCAGTCCGCAGGGGACTGTATATTCCTTGGCCTAAGAAGCCTGGAGGCCCTGCCACAACAGAAGGGACCAGTAAAGCCGTACAAGGCTGGGAGCAGAAAGGAACCCACGTCGCAGGCCATACAGGCGAGAATACACGGAAAGCTTGGAAACGTGGGCTGTTACCCTATCAGGAGGAGATAGCCAGAAGGAGCGCAGAAAGCACGGTAGGCCTACACCCTCACCCTGACCAGGGCCAATTTCCCCGTTGCTCTCAGACATCCAGGTCCCCCTCCTAGCCGGGACTGTTTATGGGTCAATTTACCTGTTCTAGTAAAGACCCTGGACTGCAACCTGTTGTCTGTGTGCTCCTTGCTTCTCCAGCACTATCAGCACTGGGACTCTCACCACCATCACTCCCACCATCCACTATACTGCCCTGGGGCCGCACTCTTCCCGTGGGGAGTCACACTACCCTAGCTGCACACCTCATCAGCCCCAGCGGTCGGCATGCAGCGGCGGTTCCTAATAACCGCAAATCCACGGGTGGCGTAGTCGGACATAAACATCAGCACATAACGGACTACCACTGGCCTGACCACCCTGAGCCACGAAACCGGGTTGCCACTACTACTCCCATCGTTCCCCTACTGCCCGGATCCGAGTACCCCACGGCCCAGGGGGCGAGTCACATCCACCAACGTCGCGTTGCACCACTGACTGTTCAGGAGTTGGCTGATGCTTTAGTCTAGGTCTGGGAGGAGATCCCACAGGAGACCATCCGCAACCTCATCAGGAGCATGCCCAGGCGTTGTAGGGAGGTCATACAGGCACGTGGAGGCCACACACAATACTGAGCTTTCATCTGTGAAGAGCAGAGGGCACCAGTGGCGACTTTGCCAATCCTGGTGTTCTGTGGCAAATGTCAAGCGTCCTGCTCGGTGTTGGGCTGTGAGCACAACCCCCATCTGTGGACATCGGGCCCTCATACCACCCTCATGGAGTCGGTTTCTAACCGTTTGTGCAGACACATGCACATTTGTGGCCAGCTGGAGGTCATTTTGCAGGGCTCTGGCAGTGCTCCTCCTGTTCCTCCTTGCACAAAGGAGGAGGTAACGGTCCTGTTGCTGGGTTGTTGCCCTCCTATGGCTCCCTGCACATCTCCTGGTATCTGCTCCATGCTCTGGACACTGTGCTGACAGACACAGCTACACTTCTTGCCACAGCTCGCACTGATGTGCCATCCTGGATGAACGGCACTACCTGAGCAACTTCTGTGGGTTGTACTGTAGACACTGCCTAATGCTAATGTACCTCTAGGGGTGAGAGCAATGGCAAAATGAAAAAGTGACCAAAACATCAGCCAAAAAGAATGAGAACAGAGAAATGGTCTGTGGTCACCACCTGCAGAACCACTCCTTTATAGGGGGTATCTGGCTAATTGCCTATCATTTCTACCAGTTGTCTGCTCCATTTGCACAACAGCAGGAGAAATTGATTCACAATCTGTGTTGCTTCATAACTGGACAGGTAGATTTCACAGAAGTGTTATTGACTTGGAGTTGTGATGATGAGGTGCACCTTTGGTCAAAATCAGAGGCTTCGTGTCCCGTTTGCAACAGGCTTGACCTTAAATGTTGCCGAAAGGCAACAAAGGATGACCTTTTGTTGCAAACGGGACATAAGATGGCCGACTTTTCTTGCCGGAATGCAACATCTGTTGCATTTGGGCAACAGGCTTGACCTTGATACATTGGAACTGGACTAAAGAGTCAATATGGTAGTATGACCTTCTGTACTATAGTAATATATAGGGACTGATGGGGGAAATTTGTTTTTTGGCATTTGGGACGCTTACGCACGCGGTGGGATGCGCTAAATTTTTTTCAGGGTTAAGGCAAAATTTTTGCTCGAAACTGCTCGCTCTGCGGCCTGAAATATCGCTCCTGAGGGGGTCTACGCAATAAAAATGCAAAAAAATGTAACATTAGGGTTGGCTTAATCACTTACCTGATTGACCAATAACCAGCCCTCATTGACTTTTTTGTTGACATTGTGTGTTCTGAGGAAACTCCACCGGGTGGCAATGTTGTCCAACTTTTTAATTTTTTATTTTAGGATTGTAAAAACACCAGATGGCAATGTTTCTCTTTCTAATGTGCACGCAAGTATGAGAGCTGGCTGCTGGTTGTCCTGGATTACCTGCATCCAGCCCTCATATTGGGCATATAATGTATATAGCCAACTCTCAAATTTTTTTTGCTTTAATAACACTAAGGCTATGTAACCACGATGCAGAAATGAAGCATTTTGTTCACGGCTGCCTCTAGCCAGCCCCCCAATTTTTTTTTTCTTTAATAACACAAACACCATGAGGGCTGGCTATCGTGTGTTCACGGCTGCCTCTAGCCAGCCCCCCAATTTTTTTTTTTCTTTAATAACACAAACACCATGAGGGCTGGCTATCGTGTGTTCACGGCTGCCTCTAGCCAGCCCCCCAATTTTTTTTTTTCTTTAATAACACAAACACCATGAGGGCTGGCTATCGTGTGTCCACGGCTGCCTCTAGCCAGCCCCCTAATTTTTTTTTTCTTTAATAACACAAACACCATGAGGGCTGGCTATCGTGTGTCCACAGCTGCCTCTAGCCAGCCCCCCAATTTTTTTTTCTTTAATAACACAAACACCATGAGGGCTGGCTATCGTGTGTTCACGGCTGCCTCTAGCCAGCCCCCCAATTTTTTTTTTTCTTTAATAACACAAACACCATGAGGGCTGGCTATCGTGTATCCACGGCTACCTCTAGCCAGCCCCCCAATTTTTTTTTTCTTTAATAACACAAGCACCATGACGGCTGGCTATCGTGTGTCCACGGCTGCCTCTAGCCAGCCCCCCAATTTTTTTTTCTTTAATAACACAAACACCATGAGGGCTGGCTATCGTGTGTCCACGGCTGCCTCTAGCCAGCCCCCCAATTTTTTTTTCTTTAATAACACAAACACCATGAGGGCTGACTATCGTGTGTTCACGGCTGCCTCTAGCCAGCCCCCCAATTTTTTTTTTCTTTAATAACACAAACACCATGAGGGCTGGCTATCGTGTGTCCACGGCTGCCTCTAGCCAGCCCCCCAATTTTTTTTTTCTTTAATAACACAAACACCATGAGGGCTGGCTATCGTGTGTTCACGGATGCCTCTAGCCAGCCCCCCAATTTTTTTTTTTCTTTAATAACACAAACACCATGAGGGCTGGCTATCGTGTATCCACGGCTACCTCTAGCCAGCCCCCCAATTTTTTTTTTCTTTAATAACACAAGCACCATGAGGGCTGGCTATCGTGTGTCCACGGCTGCCTCTAGCCAGCCCCCCAATTTTTTTTTTCTTTAATAACACAAACACCATGAGGGCTGGCTATCGTGTGTTCACGGCTGCCTCTAGCCAGCCCCCCAATTTTTTTTTTCTTTAATAACACAAACACCATGAGGGCTGGCTATCGTGTGTCCACGGCTGCCTCTAGCCAGCCACCCAAATATTTTTTTTCTTTAATAACACAAACACCATGAGGGCTGGCTATCGTGTGTTCATGGCTGCCTCTAGCCAGCCCCCCAATTTTTTTTTCTTTAATAACACAAACACCATGAGGGCTGGCTATCGTGTGTTCACGGATGCCTCTAGCCAGCCCCCCAATTTTTTTTTTTCTTTAATAACACAAACACCATGAGGGCTGGCTATCGTGTATCCACGGCTACCTCTAGCCAGCCCCCCAATTTTTTTTTTCTTTAATAACACAAGCACCATGAGGGCTGGCTATCGTGTGTCCACGGCTGCCTCTAGCCAGCCCCCCAATTTTTTTTTTTCTTTAATAACACAAACACCATGAGGGCTGGCTATCGTGTGTTCACGGCTGCCTCTAGCCAGCCCCCCAATTTTTTTTTCTTTAATAACACAAACACCATGAGGGCTGGCTATCGTGTGTCCACGGCTGCCTCTAGCCAGCCCCCCAAATATTTTTTTTCTTTAATAACACAAACACCATGAGGGCTGGCTATCGTGTGTTCACGGCTGCCTCTAGCCAGCCCCCCAATTTTTTTTTTTCTTTAATAACACAAACACCATGAGGGCTGGCTATCGTGTGTCCACGGCTGCCTCTAGCCAACCCCCTAATTTTTTTTTTCTTTAATAACACAAACACCATGAGGGCTGGCTATCGTGTGTCCACAGCTGCCTCTAGCCAGCCCCCCAATTTTTTTTTCTTTAATAACACAAACACCATGAGGGCTGGCTATCGTGTGTTCACGGCTGCCTCTAGCCAGCCCCCCAATTTTTTTTTTTCTTTAATAACACAAACACCATGAGGGCTGGCTATCGTGTATCCACGGCTACCTCTAGCCAGCCCCCCAATTTTTTTTTTCTTTAATAACACAAGCACCATGAGGGCTGGCTATCGTGTGTCCACGGCTGCCTCTAGCCAGCCCCCCAATTTTTTTTTTCTTTAATAACACAAACACCATGAGGGCTGGCTATCGTGTGTCCACGGCTGCCTCTAGCCAGCCCCCCAATTTTTTTTTTCTTTAATAACACAAACACCATGAGGGCTGACTATCGTGTGTTCACGGCTGCCTCTAGCCAGCCCCCCAATTTTTTTTTTCTTTAATAACACAAACAACATGAGGGCTGGCTATCGTGTGTCCACGGCTGCCTCTAGCCAGCCCCCCAATTTTTTTTTTCTTTAATAACACAAACACCATGAGGGCTGGCTATCGTGTGTTCACGGATGCCTCTAGCCAGCCCCCCAATTTTTTTTTTTCTTTAATAACACAAACACCATGAGGGCTGGCTATCGTGTATCCACGGCTACCTCTAGCTAGCCCCCCAATTTTTTTTTTCTTTAATAACCCAAGCACCATGAGGGCTGGCTATCGTGTGTCCACGGCTGCCTCTAGCCAGCCCCCCAATTTTTTTTTTCTTTAATAACACAAACACCATGAGGGCTGGCTATCGTGTGTTCACGGCTGCCTCTAGCCAGCCCCCCAATTTTTTTTTTCTTTAATAACACAAACACCATGAGGGCTGGCTATCGTGTGTCCACGGCTGCCTCTAGCCAGCCCCCCAAATATTTTTTTTCTTTAATAACACAAACACCATGAGGGCTGGCTATCGTGTGTTCATGGCTGCCTCTAGCCAGCCCCCCAATTTTTTTTTCTTTAATAACACAAACACCATGAGGGCTGGCTATCGTGTGTTCACGGATGCCTCTAGCCAGCCCCCCAATTTTTTTTTTTCTTTAATAACACAAACACCATGAGGGCTGGCTATCGTGTATCCACGGCTACCTCTAGCCAGCCCCCCAATTTTTTTTTTCTTTAATAACACAAGCACCATGAGGGCTGGCTATCGTGTGTCCACGGCTGCCTCTAGCCAGCCCCCCAATTTTTTTTTTTCTTTAATAACACAAACACCATGAGGGCTGGCTATCGTGTGTTCACGGCTGCCTCTAGCCAGCCCCCCAATTTTTTTTTCTTTAATAACACAAACACCATGAGGGCTGGCTATCGTGTGTCCACGGCTGCCTCTAGCCAGCCCCCCAAATATTTTTTTCCTTTAATAACACAAACACCATTAGGGCTGGCTATCGTGTGTTCACGGCTGCCTCTAGCCAGCCCCCCAATTTTTTTTTTCTTTAATAACACAAACACCATGAGGGCTGGCTATCGTGTGTTCACGGCTGCCTCTAGCCAGCCCCCCAATTTTTTTTTTCTTTAATAACACAAACACCATGAGGGCTGGCTATCGTGTGTCCACGGCTGCCTCTAGCCAGCCCCCTAATTTTTTTTTTCTTTAATAACACAAACACCATGAGGGCTGGCTATCGTGTGTCCACAGCTGCCTCTAGCCAGCCCCCCAATTTTTTTTTTCTTTAATAACACAAACACCATGAGGGCTGGCTATCGTGTGTTCACGGCTGCCTCTAGCCAGCCCCCAAATTTTTTTTTTTCTTTAATAACACAAACACCATGAGGGCTGGCTATCGTGTGTCCACGGCTGCCTCTAGCCAGCCCCCTAATTTTTTTTTTCTTTAATAACACAAACACCATGAGGGCTGGCTATCGTGTGTCCACAGCTGCCTCTAGCCAGCCCCCCAATTTTTTTTTCTTTAATAACACAAACACCATGAGGGCTGGCTATCGTGTGTTCACGGCTGCCTCTAGCCAGCCCCCCAATTTTTTTTTTTCTTTAATAACACAAACACCATGAGGGCTGGCTATCGTGTATCCACGGCTACCTCTAGCCAGCCCCCCAATTTTTTTTTTCTTTAATAACACAAGCACCATGAGGGCTGGCTATCGTGTGTCCACGGCTGCCTCTAGCCAGCCCCCCAATTTTTTTTTTCTTTAATAACACAAACACCATGAGGGCAGGCTATCGTGTGTCCACGGCTGCCTCTAGCCAGCCCCCCAATTTTTTTTTCTTTAATAACACAAACACCATGAGGGCTGACTATTGTGTGTTCACGGCTGCCTCTAGCCAGCCCCCCAATTTTTTTTTTCTTTAATAACACAAACACCATGAGGGCTGGCTATCGTGTGTCCACGGCTGCCTCTAGCCAGCCCCCCAATTTTTTTTTTCTTTAATAACACAAACACCATGAGGGCTGGCTATCGTGTGTTCACGGATGCCTCTAGCCAGCCCCCCAATTTTTTTTTTTCTTTAATAACACAAACACCATGAGGGCTGGCTATCGTGTATCCACGGCTACCTCTAGCCAGCCCCCCAATTTTTGTTTTCTTTAATAACACAAGCACCATGAGGGCTGGCTATCGTGTGTCCACGGCTGCCTCTAGCCAGCCCCCCAATTTTTTTTTTTCTTTAATAACACAAACACCATGAGGGCTGGCTATCGTGTGTTCACGGCTGCCTCTAGCCAGCCCCCCAATTTTTTTTTTCTTTAATAACACAAACACCATGAGGGCTGACTATCGTGTGTTCACGGCTGCCTCTAGCCAGCCCCCCAATTTTTTTTTTCTTTAATAACACAAACACCATGAGGGCTGGCTATCGTGTGTCCACGGCTGCCTCTAGCCAGCCCCCCAATTTTTTTTTTCTTTAATAACACAAACACCATGAAGGCTGGCTATCGTGTGTTCACGGATGCCTCTAGCCAGCCCCCCAATTTTTTTTTTTCTTTAATAACACAAACACCATGAGGGCTGGCTATCGTGTATCCACGGCTACCTCTAGCCAGCCCCCCAATTTTTTTTTTCTTTAATAACACAAGCACCATGAGGGCTGGCTATCGTGTGTCCACGGCTGCCTCTAGCCAGCCCCCCAATTTTTTTTTTTCTTTAATAACACAAACACCATGAGGGCTGGCTATCGTGTGTTCACGGCTGCCTCTAGCCAGCCCCCCAATTTTTTTTTTCTTTAATAACACAAACACCATGAGGGCTGGCTATCGTGTGTCCACGGCTGCCTCTAGCCAGCCCCCCAAATATTTTTTTTCTTTAATAACACAAACACCATGAGGGCTGGCTATCGTGTGTTCACGGCTGCCTCTAGCCAGCCCCCCAATTTTTTTTTTCTTTAATAACACAAACACCATGAGGGCTGGCTATCGTGTGTTCACGGCTGCCTCTAGCCAGCCCCCCAATTTTTTTTTTCTTTAATAACACAAACACCATGAGGGCTGGCTATCGTGTGTCCACGGCTGCCTCTAGCCAGCCCCCTAATTTTTTTTTTCTTTAATAACACAAACACCATGAGGGCTGGCTATCGTGTGTCCACAGCTGCCTCTAGCCAGCCCCCCAATTTTTTTTTTCTTTAATAACACAAACACCATGAGGGCTGGCTATCGTGTGTTCACGGCTGCCTCTAGCCAGCCCCCCAATTTTTTTTTTTCTTTAATAACACAAACACCATGAGGGCTGGCTATCGTGTGTCCACGGCTGCCTCTAGCCAGCCCCCTAATTTTTTTTTTCTTTAATAACACAAACACCATGAGGGCTGGCTATCGTGTGTCCACAGCTGCCTCTAGCCAGCCCCCCAATTTTTTTTTCTTTAATAACACAAACACCATGAGGGCTGGCTATCGTGTGTTCACGGCTGCCTCTAGCCAGCCCCCCAATTTTTTTTTTCTTTAATAACACAAACACCATGAGGGCTGGCTATCGTGTATCCACGGCTACCTCTAGCCAGCCCCCCAATTTTTTTTTTCTTTAATAACACAAGCACCATGAGGGCTGGCTATCGTGTGTCCACGGCTGCCTCTAGCCAGCCCCCCAATTTTTTTTTTCTTTAATAACACAAACACCATGAGGGCTGGCTATCGTGTGTCCACGGCTGCCTCTAGCCAGCCCCCCAATTTTTTTTTTCTTTAATAACACAAACACCATGAGGGCTGACTATCGTGTGTTCACGGCTGCCTCTAGCCAGCCCCCCAATTTTTTTTTTCTTTAATAACACAAACACCATGAGGGCTGGCTATCGTGTGTCCACGGCTGCCTCTAGCCAGCCCCCCAATTTTTTTTTTCTTTAATAACACAAACACCATGAGGGCTGGCTATCGTGTGTTCACGGATGCCTCTAGCCAGCCCCCCAATTTTTTTTTTTCTTTAATAACACAAACACCATGAGGGCTGGCTATCGTGTATCCACGGCTACCTCTAGCCAGCCCCCCAATTTTTTTTTTCTTTAATAACACAAGCACCATGAGGGCTGGCTATCGTGTGTCCACGGCTGCCTCTAGCCAGCCCCCCAATTTTTTTTTTCTTTAATAACACAAACACCATGAGGGCTGGCTATCGTGTGTTCACGGCTGCCTCTAGCCAGCCCCCCAATTTTTTTTTTCTTTAATAACACAAACACCATGAGGGCTGGCTATCGTGTGTCCACGGCTGCCTCTAGCCAGCCCCCCAAATATTTTTTTTCTTTAATAACACAAACACCATGAGGGCTGGCTATCGTGTGTTCATGGCTGCCTCTAGCCAGCCCCCCAATTTTTTTTTCTTTAATAACACAAACACCATGAGGGCTGGCTATCGTGTGTTCACGGATGCCTCTAGCCAGCCCACCAATTTTTTTTTTTCTTTAATAACACAAACACCATGAGGGCTGGCTATCGTGTATCCACGGCTACCTCTAGCCAGCCCCCCAATTTTTTTTTTCTTTAATAACACAAGCACCATGAGGGCTGGCTATCGTGTGTCCACGGCTGCCTCTAGCCAGCCCCCCAATTTTTTTTTTTCTTTAATAACACAAACACCATGAGGGCTGGCTATCGTGTGTTCACGGCTGCCTCTAGCCAGCCCCCCAATTTTTTTTTCTTTAATAACACAAACACCATGAGGGCTGGCTATCGTGTGTCCACGGCTGCCTCTAGCCAGCCCCCCAATTTTTTTTTTTCTTTAATAACACAAACACCATGAGGGCTGGCTATCGTGTGTCCACGGCTGCCTCTAGCCAGCCCCCCAATTTTTTTTTTCTTTAATAACACAAACACCATGAGGGCTGGCTATCGTGTGTTCACGGATGCCTCTAGCCAGCCCCCCAATTTTTTTTTTTCTTTAATAACACAAACACCATGAGGGCTGGCTATCGTGTATCCACGGCTACCTCTAGCCAGCCCCCCAATTTTTTTTTTCTTTAATAACACAAGCACCATGAGGGCTGGCTATCGTGTGTCCACGGCTGCCTCTAGCCAGCCCCCCAATTTTTTTTTTTCTTTAATAACACAAACACCATGAGGGCTGGCTATCGTGTGTTCACGGCTGCCTCTAGCCAGCCCCCCAATTTTTTTTTTCTTTAATAACACAAACACCATGAGGGCTGGCTATCGTGTGTCCACGGCTGCCTCTAGCCAGCCCCCCAAATATTTTTTTTCTTTAATAACACAAACACCATGAGGGCTGGCTATCGTGTGTTCACGGCTGCCTCTAGCCAGCCCCCCAATTTTTTTTTTCTTTAATAACACAAACACCATGAGGGCTGGCTATCGTGTGTTCACGGCTGCCTCTAGCCAGCCCCCCAATTTTTTTTTTCTTTAATAACACAAACACCATGAGGGCTGGCTATCGTGTGTCCACGGCTGCCTCTAGCCAGCCCCCTAATTTTTTTTTTCTTTAATAACACAAACACCATGAGGGCTGGCTATCGTGTGTCCACAGCTGCCTCTAGCCAGCCCCCCAATTTTTTTTTTCTTTAATAACACAAACACCATGAGGGCTGGCTATCGTGTGTTCACGGCTGCCTCTAGCCAGCCCCCCAATTTTTTTTTTTCTTTAATAACACAAACACCATGAGGGCTGGCTATCGTGTGTCCACGGCTGCCTCTAGCCAGCCCCCTAATTTTTTTTTTCTTTAATAACACAAACACCATGAGGGCTGGCTATCGTGTGTCCACAGCTGCCTCTAGCCAGCCCCCCAATTTTTTTTTCTTTAATAACACAAACACCATGAGGGCTGGCTATCGTGTGTTCACGGCTGCCTCTAGCCAGCCCCCCAATTTTTTTTTTCTTTAATAACACAAACACCATGAGGGCTGGCTATCGTGTATCCACGGCTACCTCTAGCCAGCCCCCCAATTTTTTTTTTCTTTAATAACACAAGCACCATGAGGGCTGGCTATCGTGTGTCCACGGCTGCCTCTAGCCAGCCCCCCAATTTTTTTTTTCTTTAATAACACAAACACCATGAGGGCTGGCTATCGTGTGTCCACGGCTGCCTCTAGCCAGCCCCCCAATTTTTTTTTTCTTTAATAACACAAACACCATGAGGGCTGACTATCGTGTGTTCACGGCTGCCTCTAGCCAGCCCCCCAATTTTTTTTTTCTTTAATAACACAAACACCATGAGGGCTGGCTATCGTGTGTCCACGGCTGCCTCTAGCCAGCCCCCCAATTTTTTTTTTCTTTAATAACACAAACACCATGAGGGCTGGCTATCGTGTGTTCACGGATGCCTCTAGCCAGCCCCCCAATTTTTTTTTTTCTTTAATAACACAAACACCATGAGGGCTGGCTATCGTGTATCCACGGCTACCTCTAGCCAGCCCCCCAATTTTTTTTTTCTTTAATAACACAAGCACCATGAGGGCTGGCTATCGTGTGTCCACGGCTGCCTCTAGCCAGCCCCCCAATTTTTTTTTTCTTTAATAACACAAACACCATGAGGGCTGGCTATCGTGTGTTCACGGCTGCCTCTAGCCAGCCCCCCAATTTTTTTTTTCTTTAATAACACAAACACCATGAGGGCTGGCTATCGTGTGTCCACGGCTGCCTCTAGCCAGCCCCCCAAATATTTTTTTTCTTTAATAACACAAACACCATGAGGGCTGGCTATCGTGTGTTCATGGCTGCCTCTAGCCAGCCCCCCAATTTTTTTTTCTTTAATAACACAAACACCATGAGGGCTGGCTATCGTGTGTTCACGGATGCCTCTAGCCAGCCCCCCAATTTTTTTTTTTCTTTAATAACACAAACACCATGAGGGCTGGCTATCGTGTATCCACGGCTACCTCTAGCCAGCCCCCCAATTTTTTTTTTCTTTAATAACACAAGCACCATGAGGGCTGGCTATCGTGTGTCCACGGCTGCCTCTAGCCAGCCCCCCAATTTTTTTTTTTCTTTAATAACACAAACACCATGAGGGCTGGCTATCGTGTGTTCACGGCTGCGTCTAGCCAGCCCCCCAATTTTTTTTTCTTTAATAACACAAACACCATGAGGGCTGGCTATCGTGTGTCCACGGCTGCCTCTAGCCAGCCCCCCAATTTTTTTTTTTCTTTAATAACACAAACACCATGAGGGCTGGCTATCGTGTGTCCACGGCTGCCTCTAGCCAGCCCCCCAATTTTTTTTTTCTTTAATAACACAAACACCATGAGGGCTGGCTATCGTGTGTTCACGGATGCCTCTAGCCAGCCCCCCAATTTTTTTTTTTCTTTAATAACACAAACACCATGAGGGCTGGCTATCGTGTATCCACGGCTACCTCTAGCCAGCCCCCCAATTTTTTTTTTCTTTAATAACACAAGCACCATGAGGGCTGGCTATCGTGTGTCCACGGCTGCCTCTAGCCAGCCCTCCAATTTTTTTTTTTCTTTAATAACACAAACACCATGAGGGCTGGCTATCGTGTGTTCACGGCTGCCTCTAGCCAGCCCCCCAATTTTTTTTTTCTTTAATAACACAAACACCATGAGGGCTGGCTATCGTGTGTCCACGGCTGCCTCTAGCCAGCCCCCCAAATATTTTTTTTCTTTAATAACACAAACACCATGAGGGCTGGCTATCGTGTGTTCACGGCTGCCTCTAGCCAGCCCCCCAATTTTTTTTTTCTTTAATAACACAAACACCATGAGGGCTGGCTATCGTGTGTTCACGGCTGCCTCTAGCCAGCCCCCCAATTTTTTTTTTCTTTAATAACACAAACACCATGAGGGCTGGCTATCGTGTGTCCACGGCTGCCTCTAGCCAGCCCCCTAATTTTTTTTTTCTTTAATAACACAAACACCATGAGGGCTGGCTATCGTGTGTCCACAGCTGCCTCTAGCCAGCCCCCCAATTTTTTTTTTCTTTAATAACACAAACACCATGAGGGCTGGCTATCGTGTGTTCACGGCTGCCTCTAGCCAGCCCCCCAATTTTTTTTTTTCTTTAATAACACAAACACCATGAGGGCTGGCTATCGTGTGTCCACGGCTGCCTCTAGCCAGCCCCCTAATTTTTTTTTTCTTTAATAACACAAACACCATGAGGGCTGGCTATCGTGTGTCCACAGCTGCCTCTAGCCAGCCCCCCAATTTTTTTTTCTTTAATAACACAAACACCATGAGGGCTGGCTATCGTGTGTTCACGGCTGCCTCTAGCCAGCCCCCCAATTTTTTTTTTCTTTAATAACACAAACACCATGAGGGCTGGCTATCGTGTATCCACGGCTACCTCTAGCCAGCCCCCCAATTTTTTTTTTCTTTAATAACACAAGCACCATGAGGGCTGGCTATCGTGTGTCCACGGCTGCCTCTAGCCAGCCCCCCAATTTTTTTTTTCTTTAATAACACAAACACCATGAGGGCTGGCTATCGTGTGTCCACGGCTGCCTCTAGCCAGCCCCCCAATTTTTTTTTTCTTTAATAACACAAACACCATGAGGGCTGACTATCGTGTGTTCACGGCTGCCTCTAGCCAGCCCCCCAATTTTTTTTTTCTTTAATAACACAAACACCATGAGGGCTGGCTATCGTGTGTCCACGGCTGCCTCTAGCCAGCCCCCCAATTTTTTTTTTCTTTAATAACACAAACACCATGAGGGCTGGCTATCGTGTGTTCACGGATGCCTCTAGCCAGCCCCCCAATTTTTTTTTTTCTTTAATAACACAAACACCATGAGGGCTGGCTATCGTGTATCCACGGCTACCTCTAGCCAGCCCCCCAATTTTTTTTTTCTTTAATAACACAAGCACCATGAGGGCTGGCTATCGTGTGTCCACGGCTGCCTCTAGCCAGCCCCCCAATTTTTTTTTTCTTTAATAACACAAACACCATGAGGGCTGGCTATCGTGTGTTCACGGCTGCCTCTAGCCAGCCCCCCAATTTTTTTTTTCTTTAATAACACAAACACCATGAGGGCTGGCTATCGTGTGTCCACGGCTGCCTCTAGCCAGCCCCCCAAATATTTTTTTTCTTTAATAACACAAACACCATGAGGGCTGGCTATCGTGTGTTCATGGCTGCCTCTAGCCAGCCCCCCAATTTTTTTTTCTTTAATAACACAAACACCATGAGGGCTGGCTATCGTGTGTTCACGGATGCCTCTAGCCAGCCCCCCAATTTTTTTTTTTCTTTAATAACACAAACACCATGAGGGCTGGCTATCGTGTATCCACGGCTACCTCTAGCCAGCCCCCCAATTTTTTTTTTCTTTAATAACACAAGCACCATGAGGGCTGGCTATCGTGTGTCCACGGCTGCCTCTAGCCAGCCCCCCAATTTTTTTTTTTCTTTAATAACACAAACACCATGAGGGCTGGCTATCGTGTGTTCACGGCTGCCTCTAGCCAGCCCCCCAATTTTTTTTTCTTTAATAACACAAACACCATGAGGGCTGGCTATCGTGTGTCCACGGCTGCCTCTAGCCAGCCCCCCAAATATTTTTTTTCTTTAATAACACAAACACCATGAGGGCTGGCTATCGTGTGTTCACGGCTGCCTCTAGCCAGCCCCCCAATTTTTTTTTTCTTTAATAACACAAACACCATGAGGGCTGGCTATCGTGTGTTCACGGCTGCCTCTAGCCAGCCCCCCAATTTTTTTTTTCTTTAATAACACAAACACCATGAGGGCTGGCTATCGTGTGTCCACGGCTGCCTCTAGCCAGCCCCCTAATTTTTTTTTTCTTTAATAACACAAACACCATGAGGGCTGGCTATCGTGTGTCCACAGCTGCCTCTAGCCAGCCCCCCAATTTTTTTTTTCTTTAATAACACAAACACCATGAGGGCTGGCTATCGTGTGTTCACGGCTGCCTCTAGCCAGCCCCCCAATTTTTTTTTTTCTTTAATAACACAAACACCATGAGGGCTGGCTATCGTGTGTCCACGGCTGCCTCTAGCCAGCCCCCTAATTTTTTTTTTCTTTAATAACACAAACACCATGAGGGCTGGCTATCGTGTGTCCACAGCTGCCTCTAGCCAGCCCCCCAATTTTTTTTTCTTTAATAACACAAACACCATGAGGGCTGGCTATCGTGTGTTCACGGCTGCCTCTAGCCAGCCCCCCAATTTTTTTTTTTCTTTAATAACACAAACACCATGAGGGCTGGCTATCGTGTATCCACGGCTACCTCTAGCCAGCCCCCCAATTTTTTTTTTCTTTAATAACACAAGCACCATGAGGGCTGGCTATCGTGTGTCCACGGCTGCCTCTAGCCAGCCCCCCAATTTTTTTTTTCTTTAATAACACAAACACCATGAGGGCTGGCTATCGTGTGTCCACGGCTGCCTCTAGCCAGCCCCCCAATTTTTTTTTTCTTTAATAACACAAACACCATGAGGGCTGGCTATCGTGTATCCACGGCTACCTCTAGCCAGCCCCCCAATTTTTTTTTTCTTTAATAACACAAGCACCATGAGGGCTGGCTATCGTGTGTCCACGGCTGCCTCTAGCCAGCCCCCCAATTTTTTTTTTCTTTAATAACACAAACACCATGAGGGCTGGCTATCGTGTGTTCACGGCTGCCTCTAGCCAGCCCCCCAATTTTTTTTTTCTTTAATAACACAAACACCATGAGGGCTGGCTATCGTGTGTCCACGGCTGCCTCTAGCCAGCCCCCCAAATATTTTTTTTCTTTAATAACACAAACACCATGAGGGCTGGCTATCGTGTGTTCATGGCTGCCTCTAGCCAGCCCCCCAATTTTTTTTTCTTTAATAACACAAACACCATGAGGGCTGGCTATCGTGTGTTCACGGATGCCTCTAGCCAGCCCCCCAATTTTTTTTTTCTTTAATAACACAAACACCATGAGGGCTGGCTATCGTGTATCCACGGCTACCTCTAGCCAGCCCCCCAATTTTTTTTTCTTTAATAACACAAGCACCATGAGGGCTGGCTATCGTGTGTCCACGGCTGCCTCTAGCCAGCCCCCCAATTTTTTTTTTTCTTTAATAACACAAACACCATGAGGGCTGGCTATCGTGTGTTCACGGCTGCCTCTAGCCAGCCCCCCAATTTTTTTTTCTTTAATAACACAAACACCATGAGGGCTGGCTATCGTGTGTCCACGGCTGCCTCTAGCCAGCCCCCCAAATATTATTTTTCTTTAATAACACAAACACCATGAGGGCTGGCTATCGTGTGTTCACGGCTGCCTCTAGCCAGCCCCCCAATTTTTTTTTTCTTTAATAACACAAACACCATGAGGGCTGGCTATCGTGTGTTCACGGCTGCCTCTAGCCAGCCCCCCAATTTTTTTTTTCTTTAATAACACAAACACCATGAGGGCTGGCTATCGTGTGTCCACAGCTGCCTCTAGCCAGCCCCCTAATTTTTTTTTTCTTTAATAACACAAACACCATGAGGGCTGGCTATCGTGTGTCCACAGCTGCCTCTAGCCAGCCCCCCAATTTTTTTTTTCTTTAATAACACAAACACCATGAGGGCTGGCTATCGTGTGTTCACGGCTGCCTCTAGCCAGCCCCCCAATTTTTTTTTTTCTTTAATAACACAAACACCATGAGGGCTGGCTATCGTGTGTCCACGGCTGCCTCTAGCCAGCCCCCTAATTTTTTTTTTCTTTAATAACACAAACACCATGAGGGCTGGCTATCGTGTGTCCACAGCTGCCTCTAGCCAGCCCCCCAATTTTTTTTTCTTTAATAACACAAACACCATGAGGGCTGGCTATCGTGTGTTCACGGCTGCCTCTAGCCAGCCCCCCAATTTTTTTTTTTCTTTAATAACACAAACACCATGAGGGCTGGCTATCGTGTATCCACGGCTACCTCTAGCCAGCCCCCCAATTTTTTTTTCTTTAATAACACAAGCACCATGAGGGCTGGCTATCGTGTGTCCACGGCTGCCTCTAGCCAGCCCCCCAATTTTTTTTTTTCTTTAATAACACAAACACCATGAGGGCTGGCTATCGTGTGTTCACGGCTGCCTCTAGCCAGCCCCCCAATTTTTTTTTTCTTTAATAACACAAACACCATGAGGGCTGGCTATCGTGTGTCCACGGCTGCCTCTAGCCAGCCCCCCAAATATTTTTTTTCTTTAATAACACAAACACCATGAGGGCTGGCTATCGTGTGTTCACGGCTGCCTCTAGCCAGCCCCCCAATTTTTTTTTTCTTTAATAACACAAACACCATGAGGGCTGGCTATCGTGTGTTCACGGCTGCCTCTAGCCAGCCCCCCAATTTTTTTTTTCTTTAATAACACAAACACCATGAGGGCTGGCTATCGTGTGTCCACGGCTGCCTCTAGCCAGCCCCCTAATTTTTTTTTTCTTTAATAACACAAACACCATGAGGGCTGGCTATCGTGTGTCCACAGCTGCCTCTAGCCAGCCCCCCAATTTTTTTTTTCTTTAATAACACAAACACCATGAGGGCTGGCTATCGTGTGTTCACGGCTGCCTCTAGCCAGCCCCCCAATTTTTTTTTTTCTTTAATAACACAAACACCATGAGGGCTGGCTATCGTGTGTCCACGGCTGCCTCTAGCCAGCCCCCTAATTTTTTTTTTCTTTAATAACACAAACACCATGAGGGCTGGCTATCGTGTGTCCACAGCTGCCTCTAGCCAGCCCCCCAATTTTTTTTTCTTTAATAACACAAACACCATGAGGGCTGGCTATCGTGTGTTCACGGCTGCCTCTAGCCAGCCCCCCAATTTTTTTTTTTCTTTAATAACACAAACACCATGAGGGCTGGCTATCGTGTATCCACGGCTACCTCTAGCCAGCCCCCCAATTTTTTTTTTCTTTAATAACACAAGCACCATGAGGGCTGGCTATCGTGTGTCCACGGCTGCCTCTAGCCAGCCCCCCAATTTTTTTTTTCTTTAATAACACAAACACCATGAGGGCTGGCTATCGTGTGTCCACGGCTGCCTCTAGCCAGCCCCCCAATTTTTTTTTTCTTTAATAACACAAACACCATGAGGGCTGACTATCGTGTGTTCACGGCTGCCTCTAGCCAGCCCCCCAATTTTTTTTTTCTTTAATAACACAAACACCATGAGGGCTGGCTATCGTGTGTCCACGGCTGCCTCTAGCCAGCCCCCCAATTTTTTTTTTCTTTAATAACACAAACACCATGAGGGCTGGCTATCGTGTGTTCACGGATGCCTCTAGCCAGCCCCCCAATTTTTTTTTTTCTTTAATAACACAAACACCATGAGGGCTGGCTATCGTGTATCCACGGCTACCTCTAGCCAGCCCCCCAATTTTTGTTTTCTTTAATAACACAAGCACCATGAGGGCTGGCTATCGTGTGTCCACGGCTGCCTCTAGCCAGCCCCCCAATTTTTTTTTTCTTTAATAACACAAACACCATGAGGGCTGGCTATCGTGTGTTCACGGCTGCCTCTAGCCAGCCCCCCAATTTTTTTTTTCTTTAATAACACAAACACCATGAGGGCTGACTATCGTGTGTTCACGGCTGCCTCTAGCCAGCCCCCCAATTTTTTTTTTCTTTAATAACACAAACACCATGAGGGCTGGCTATCGTGTGTCCACGGCTGCCTCTAGCCAGCCCCCCAATTTTTTTTTTCTTTAATAACACAAACACCATGAGGGCTGGCTATCGTGTGTTCACGGATGCCTCTAGCCAGCCCCCCAATTTTTTTTTTTCTTTAATAACACAAACACCATGAGGGCTGGCTATCGTGTATCCACGGCTACCTCTAGCCAGCCTCCCAATTTTTTTTTTCTTTAATAACACAAGCACCATGAGGGCTGGCTATCGTGTATCCACGGCTACCTCTAGCCAGCCCCCCAATTATTTTTTTCTTTAATAACACAAGCACCATGAGGGCTGGCTATCGTGTGTCCACGGCTGCCTCTAGCCAGCCCCCCATTTTTTTTTTTCTTTAATAACACAAACACCATGAGGGCTGGCTATCGTGTGTCCACGGCTGCCTCTAGCCAGCCCCCCAATTTTTTTTTTCTTTAATAACACAAACACCATGAGGGCTGACTATCGTGTGTTCACGGCTGCCTCTAGCCAGCCCCCCAATTTTTTTTTTCTTTAATAACACAAACACCATGAGGGCTGGCTATCGTGTGTCCACGGCTGCCTCTAGCCAGCCCCCCAATTTTTTTTTTTCTTTAATAACACAAACACCATGAGGGCTGGCTATCGTGTATCCACGGCTACCTCTAGCCAGCCCCCCAATTTTTTTTTTCTTTAATAACACAAGCTCCATGAGGGCTGGCTATCGTGTGTCCACGGCTGCCTCTAGCCAGCCCCCCAATTTTTTTTTTCTTTAATAACACAAACACCATGAGGGCTGGCTATCGTGTGTTCACGGCTGCCTCTAGCCAGCCCCCCAATTTTTTTTTTCTTTAATAACACAAACACCATGAGGGCTGGCTATCGTGTGTCCACGGCTGCCTCTAGCCAGCCCCCCAAATATTTTTTTTCTTTAATAACACAAACACCATGAGGGCTGGCTATCGTGTGTTCATGGCTGCCTCTAGCCAGCCCCCCAATTTTTTTTTCTTTAATAACACAAACACCATGAGGGCTGGCTATCGTGTGTTCACGGATGCCTCTAGCCAGCCCCCCAATTTTTTTTTTTCTTTAATAACACAAACACCATGAGGGCTGGCTATCGTGTATCCACGGCTACCTCTAGCCAGCCCCCCAATTTTTTTTTTCTTTAATAACACAAGCACCATGAGGGCTGGCTATCGTGTGTCCACGGCTGCCTCTAGACAGCCCCCCAATTTTTTTTTTTCTTTAATAACACAAACACCATGAGGGCTGGCTATCGTGTGTTCACGGCTGCCTCTAGCCAGCCCCCCAATTTTTTTTTTCTTTAATAACACAAACACCATGAGGGCTGGCTATCGTGTGTCCACGGCTGCCTCTAGCCAGCCCCCCAAATATTTTTTTTCTTTAATAACACAAACACCATGAGGGCTGGCTATCGTGTGTTCACGGCTGCCTCTAGCCAGCCCCCCAATTTTTTTTTTCTTTAATAACACAAACACCATGAGGGCTGGCTATCGTGTGTTCACGGCTGCCTCTAGCCAGCCCCCCAATTTTTTTTTTCTTTAATAACACAAACACCATGAGGGCTGGCTATCGTGTGTCCACGGCTGCCTCTAGCCAGCCCCCTAATTTTTTTTTTCTTTAATAACACAAACACCATGAGGGCTGGCTATCGTGTGTCCACAGCTGCCTCTAGCCAGCCCCCCAATTTTTTTTTTCTTTAATAACACAAACACCATGAGGGTTGGCTTTCGTGTGTTCACGGCTGCCTCTAGCCAGCCCCCCAATTTTTTTTTTCTTTAATAACACAAACACCATGAGGGCTGGCTATCGTGTGTTCACGGCTGCCTCTAGCCAGCCCCCCAATTTTTTTTTTCTTTAATAACACAAACACCATGAGGGCTGGCTATCGTGTGTCCACGGCTGCCTCTAGCCAACCCCCAAATTTTTTTTTCTTTAATAACACAAACACCATGAGGGCTGGCTATCGTGTGTCCATGGCTGCCTCTAGCCAGCCCCCCAATTTTTGTTTTTCTTTAATAACACAAACACCATGAGGGCTGGCTATCGTGTGTTCACGGCTGCCTCTAGCCAGCCCCCCAATTTTTTTTTCTTTAATAACACAAACACCATGAGGGCTGGCTATCATGTGTCCATGGCTGCCTTTAGCCAGCACCCCAATTTTTTTTTCTTTAATAACACAAATGTAGCACCCTGAGGATTCGGCTGCTACAGGGGTATTGCACCTCAACCCAGAGGTGTGATATTCCACTCCCGGGTAAGGATGGAGTGTGGAACTGGGCTCGGTAGGCTGCATGCACTACACACATCCCATTTCCGAGGAACAGGCCGACGGTACTCCCACTTAGAAATGTGCAGGTACGACCGAGTCTGTTCCTGGCTGGAGTGGGAGGGGGGTGGTACATCCCAAGTAGTGTAGGGGCAGATAGGGGGAGCAGCCTGGGTAAAGATAGGAGCTCATTGGGTGCTGGTCACCTGAGCTCACACATAGAGGGTGTATATAAGGTGGGCACCAACTAAGAACAGGGTCAGTTGCAGAGAGAAAGTCAGCGAGCGGAGGAGAAGAGAGACCCAGAGTGAGAGAGGAGAGAGAGAGACCCAGAGGGGGAAACAGAAGAAAGGACTCTAAGACCCCAAATTAAATCCCCGGGTGAAGAGTCGGCATCAGGGTACCGGAACCCAAGCTGGTGGGGGCAAAAACACACCCCAGCCAGAGACCGGAGGCCGTGGGCAGCGTCTGCCACGGCCACCCACCACATCCACCACGAAGGCATACCACGTGGAGGGTCAGGGAACCCAAGGCCAAGGGTCACCCAACAGAAGGCCCGAGGGAGCTGGACCTGGGTGGATCAATAGTGGGGACGGCCAGAGAAAGGACAGAAGGAGAGCTCAGGGTCACGCTCCGGACTCGCTTGGGGGTTGGCTGGATCCAGGACCTGGTGGACGCAGCACGGCTCGGGAGGTCACTTGAAGCTGGAGTGACCGGAACATCAGCAGTGAGTAAATACCCTAAACTGCACAACCCGACTCTGTCTTCCTTTAACATCTATGCTGCACCACCACAACCCCCATCCTCTGCACCTGACCCCCTGAGGCTATACCCCACCCGTTGGGGGTTATACCACCAAAAGCTGCACCTACACCATCAGCCTCAGCGGACCCTGCTGCAGCGGCGGCCATAGTGACCGCAATACAACGGGTGGCGTAGTCGACAATAAAGAACTTATAACATCTGTAGGACTGCCACATACAACTGAGTTTGACACCCTGGGCACGGACCGGGTCACAGCCACTCGGAAGACTACAACCCCCATCTGATCCGGCTCCGGATATTCCCACTAAAGAATATGGCCCAGGGGGCGCGTCAACTTTGGCGTAGTCGGCAGGATTACGTGCCCACAACACCCGGGTACTGCGTGCCTGAAGAAAAGTGCGAGTTTACCTCAAAAAGAAGTCTCCTGCCGGTTCCGGAGGGTCCCCGTCATCGGACCCCATCACCAGTCGATTCCCGCCGGTTGTCCGCCATTAACAGCGTTTTCCCGCCATCTGCAGAGTTTCCCGCCACTGGGAAGCGATTCCCGCCATTTCCAAAGGTTTCCCGCCTTGGAAGAGCGGACGCCATTATGGGCGTGCCAGAGGGTGGCGAGAGGCCACCTCCCATCGTGGGCCAGGACCGAAAATGGCGCCAAAAGTGGAAACCGCCCCCACCAACAGAGACTGTGATGCTAGAGGTGTCTGTCAGCGTGAAAGAACAGCCCCTGGAGCTGACAGTCACCAAGTGGCCCCGGGACCGCCCTCGAAGGGGGAGGAGACGAAAGGAGAGAACAAAGATGGGTGCCGCCTGGAGCAGTCTGGAGCGAGCGCACCCGGAGGCAAGAAGCCTGGAGAGGAGTAGCAGAGAAGCTCACCCGGAGATGGCCAGAGAGCAGAGCAGCACCGGCCCGCTGGCCAGGAGCCTGCTGGAAGAAGAGCAGAGCAGCACCGACCCGTTGGTCAGGAGCCTGCTGGAAACCACGACCCCACTAGGCCTAGTGGAGGTCCTCGCACAGCTCCCCCGAGACCGGGAGTGTGCACAGACTGCCCTGGAGGGCCTCGCACGGAGGATGGCCCGGGTACAGCGAGAGACATTGGCGGAGTGGAGCCGAGAGATGGCCCAGCAAACCAAGACCCGGAGCACGCCAGCCAAGATGAGGAGACAGACCGCCTCTGAGGATGGCGCGGGAGGACCCAAGGCCGGAGACGGCGCCGAGAAGGGAGCCGAACGCATGGAGGCAGGTAAAGGGGACGTCTATACCCCAAACCAGGACACCGCTTACCTGCCCCAGCTCCCCGTCGCAGAGCCCGAAAGTCCCCCTGCTGTGCCCGAAAACGCCATGTCACCGACGCAGACTAGGCCCCAACCGGAAGCCGCCGCCGCGACCCCTGTGACGCCATGCGCACCGACCCCGAGCGTGGCAAAACAGGAAGTAACACCAGCCTGGTCGCAGGGCCTAGAATTCCCGGGCGTCGCATCACCAACAGCGCCCCCGACCTCCGCGGAGCCTCCGGCCTGGCCGCAAGGCCAGGTAGCCCAGGGCGCCGCCGTCCTGACGGTGCCCTTCACCTTCCAGGTGCCCCAGGCCTGGCCGCAAGGCCTGGGCAACCCGGGCGCCACCACCACCGCGCCCGCACCCGTAAAACCAAGGGTGCCGCGTCTGGGAGAGGACTTGTTTGCCCAGCACACGTGGCCGGACGGACAGCCTTTCATCTGGCCCCAGAGATATTATGAACTGGAGCACCAGAGGAGAGTTGGGGCCATGTGTGCACCCCTGATTCCGGCTCCGAAGCCCGTGATAAGGATCTCGCCCCCGCTTGAAGAGACCCAATTTGAGTGGGACCCCACCGGAGAAGACCTAATGGGGTTCACTCAAGAAACCAGGGCAGCTGCAGCGGAGCGTGCTGAGTGCTGCCGACAGCAGCTCGAGGAGTTTGCGAGGGAGCGGAGAGAGAGGCGGGTCCGGGAACAACAGGCCCAAATAAGGAGCGCCGAGCAGAAGAGCCGAACCAGGAGGGACCCCCGTGCAGCGCACAGTCCCCGCACCACCGGGACTGTAATTAAGTTCAACATGCAGCATGGGTGGGGCTTCATCAGAGACCACAACACCCCCGGCGACGTCTTTGTCACGCGCAGAGATGTGGAGTCCCATCTGCCGGAGGGGCACAGAGGTCGTGACCTTTATATCGGGGATGAGGTCACCTTTACCCGGCACAAGTGTGCCAAAGGACCTTACGCCCTCCATGTGCATCGCCTGACAGAGGAGGAGCTGCGATGTGAGGAGGAGGAGCAAGAGGATCCGGACGGGTCTGAAGCTGAGATCCCCAAAGAAGGAGCAGGAGGAAGACGTTGTTGAGTACAGCGGAGTAGGTGCTGTAAATAGTTACCCGATCGGGGTATAAAGAAACTGTTACTGCAAATATAGTCCCCGTTGGGACCAGCTGAGTGAACTGTTTACCCGTTTACCCTTAATCCCACAGGCTGAGGACTGTGAGCAGCCATTCCCTTTCCCTCCTTAACTGGCCGAGGACTGAGAGCGGCCATATTCTTGTATATAGTTGCGCGTCCTAAAGCGCCCCCTACCGGTTTTATAGGAAAACCATTTTTCTAGAAAGACTGTCGCACTTTGCCCGGTCAACAGTTGCACAGTGACCGGAGGAGGAGCCAGAGGCGACGAGAATGTTTTATCTGAAAAGTTTTATATGATGTTTTATTATGTATATGTTTTATATGTTTAAAAAAAAAAAAATTTGTATGTTTTTGGTGTTATGTCTTACAGCCCGAGGACGTGCTGTGATTTACCAGGGGGGAATGTAGCACCCTGAGGATTCGGCTGCTACAGGGGTATTGCACCTCAACCCAGAGGTGTGATATTCCACTCCCGGGTAAGGATGGAGTGTGGAACTGGGCTCGGTAGGCTGCATGCACTACACACATCCCATTTCCGAGGAACAGGCCGACGGTACTCCCACTTAGAAATGTGCAGGTACGACCGAGTCTGTTCCTGGCTGGAGTGGGAGGGGGGTGGTACATCCCAAGTAGTGTAGGGGCAGATAGGGGGAGCAGCCTGGGTAAAGATAGGAGCTCATTGGGTGCTGGTCACCTGAGCTCACACATAGAGGGTGTATATAAGGTGGGCACCAACTAAGAACAGGGTCAGTTGCAGAGAGAAAGTCAGCGAGCGGAGGAGAAGAGAGACCCAGAGTGAGAGAGGAGAGAGAGAGACCCAGAGGGGGAAACAGAAGAAAGGACTCTAAGACCCCAAATTAAATCCCCGGGTGAAGAGTCGGCATCAGGGTACCGGAACCCAAGCTGGTGGGGGCAAAAACACACCCCAGCCAGAGACCGGAGGCCGTGGGCAGCGTCTGCCACGGCCACCCACCACATCCACCACGAAGGCATACCACGTGGAGGGTCAGGGAACCCAAGGCCAAGGGTCACCCAACAGAAGGCCCGAGGGAGCTGGACCTGGGTGGATCAATAGTGGGGACGGCCAGAGAAAGGACAGAAGGAGAGCTCAGGGTCACGCTCCGGACTCGCTTGGGGGTTGGCTGGATCCAGGACCTGGTGGACGCAGCACGGCTCGGGAGGTCACTTGAAGCTGGAGTGACCGGAACATCAGCAGTGAGTAAATACCCTAAACTGCACAACCCGACTCTGTCTTCCTTTAACATCTATGCTGCACCACCACAACCCCCATCCTCTGCACCTGACCCCCTGAGGCTATACCCCACCCGTTGGGGGTTATACCACCAAAAGCTGCACCTACACCATCAGCCTCAGCGGACCCTGCTGCAGCGGCGGCCATAGTGACCGCAATACAACGGGTGGCGTAGTCGACAATAAAGAACTTATAACATCTGTAGGACTGCCACATACAACTGAGTTTGACACCCTGGGCACGGACCGGGTCACAGCCACTCGGAAGACTACAACCCCCATCTGATCCGGCTCCGGATATTCCCACTAAAGAATATGGCCCAGGGGGCGCGTCACAAACACCATGAGGGCTGGCTATCGTGTGTTCACGGCTGCCTCTAGCCAGCCCCCCAATTTTTTTTTTTTCTTTAATAACACAAACACCATGAGGGCTGGCTATCGTGTGTTCACGGCTGCCTCTAGCCAGCCCCCCAATTTTTTTTTTTCTTTAATAACACAAACACCATGAGGGCTGGCTATCGTGTATCCATGGCTACCTCTAGCCAGCCCCCCAATTTTTTTTTTCTTTAATAACACAAGCACCATGAGGCCTGGCTATCGTGTGTCCACGGCTGCCTCTAGCCAGCCCCCCAATTTTTTTTTTCTTTAATAACACAAACACCATGAGGGCTGGCTATCATGTGTCCACGGCTGCCTCTAGCCAGCCCCCCAATTTTTTTTTCTTTAATAACACAAACACCATGAGGACTGGCTATCGTGTGTTCACGGCTGCCTCTAGCCAGCCCCCCAATTTTTTTTTTCTTTAATAACACAAACACCATGAGGGCTGGCTATCGTGTGTCCACGGCTGCCTCTAGCCAGCCCCCCAATTTTTTTTTTCTTTAATAACACAAACACCATGAGGGCTGGATATCGTGTGTTCACGGCTGCCTCTAGCCAGCCCCCCAATTTTTTTTTTCTTTAATAACACAAACACCATGAGGGCTGGCTATCGTGTGTCCACGGCTGCCTCTAGCCAACCCCCAAATTTTTTTTTCTTTAATAACACAAACACCATGAGGGCTGGCTATAGTGTGTCCACGGCTGCCTCTAGCCAGCCCTCAAATTTTTTTTTTCTTTAATAACACAAACACCATGATGGCTGGCTATGAGGAAGGGAGCTATGTCCTTGTAAAGTTAGCTTGTTGTCATGTGGAAAAGAGTTTGAGGGGATTGTGGCCCTGTGGAAATGCTTGTGGCCCGGCAGAAGGAGCCAGTGGTCCTGTGGAGAGAGCTGATGGGGTTGAGGCCCTGTGGAAAGGCCTGTGACCCTGTATAGGGGTCCGTTGCCCTGTGGAGAGAGCTGTAGGGGCTCGTGCCCTATGGAAATGACTATGGCCATGTAGACAGGCCTTCTGGCCTTGAAGAGGGGGCTTGTGCCTTGCAGACGGGCCTTGTGTCTCTGTGGAGAGAGCTAAAGGGGGCAGTGGCGGTGCAGAAAGTGCATTTCGCCCTGTTGATGGGAGCTATGGCCCGGTAAAGAGAGCTTGTTGTCCTGTGGAGAAGAGTTGGAGGGGCTTGTGGCACTGTGGAAAGGCCTGTGGCCCAGTAGGAGCCTGTGGTCCTGTGGAGACAGCTGAAGGGGTTGAGGCCCTGTGGAAAGGCCTGTGACCCTGTATAGGGGTCTGTGGCCCCGCAGAGGGGCATGTGGCGATGTAAAGAGAGCTGGAGGGAGTTGTGGCCTGAGGAAAAGGCCATGTGGAGCGGGCTGGAGAGGCCTGTGGAAGGCTCTGGAGTAAGATTTGAGCCTATGAAGTCCTTTGCAGTAAACAACATGCAACATGATTGCCTGTGGAGAGAGCTGGAGGGGCTTGTGGCACTGTAGAAAGGCCTGTGGCCCAGTAGGAGCCTGTGGTCCTGTGGAGAGAGCTGAAGGTGTTGTGGCCCTGTGGAAAGGCCTGTGATCCTGTATAGGGGTCTGTTGCCCTGTGGAGAGAGCTGGAGGGGCTCGTGCCCTATGGAAATGACTATGGCCATGTAGAAAGGCCTTTTGGCCTTGAAGAGGGGGCTTGTGCCCTGCAGACGGGCCCTGTGACTCTGTGGAGAGAGCTGTTGGGAGTTGTGGCCGTGTGGAAAGTGCATTTGGCCCTGTGGAGGTGAGCTATGGCCCTGTAAAGAGAGCTTCTTGTCCTGTGGAGAGAGCTGGAGGGTGTTGTGGCCCTGTGGAAAGGTATGTGGCCCTATGGATAGGCCCTTTAGCCTTGTGGAAAGGGCTGTGGCCCTGTGGTGAGAGCTGGAAGGAGTTGTGGGCTGTGGAGTAAGATTTGAGCCTATGAAGTCCTTTGCAGTAAACAACATGCAACATGATTGCCTGTGGAGAGAGCTGGAGGGGCTTGTGGCACTGTGGAAAGGCCTGTGGCCCAGTAGGAGCCTGTGGTCCTGTGGAGAGAGCTGAAGGTGTTGTGGCCCTGTGGAAAGGCCTGTGACCCTGTATAGGGGTCCGTTGCCCTGTGGAGAGAGCTGGAGGGGCTCGTGCCGTATGGAAATGACTATAGCCATGTAGAAAGGCCTTTTGGCCTTGAAGAGGGCGCTTGTGCCCTGCAGACGGGCCCTGTGACTCTGTGGAGAGAGCTGTTGGGAGTTGTAGCCGTGTGGAAAGTGCATTTGGCCCTGTGGAGGTGAGCTATGGCCCTGTAAAGAGAGCTTCTTGTCCTGTGGAGAGAGCTGGAGGGTGTTGTGGCCCTGTGGAAAGGTCTGTGGCCCTATGGATAGGCCCTTTAGCCTTGTGGAAAGGGCTGTGGCCCTGTGGTGAGAGCTGGAAGGAGTTGTGGGCTGTGGAAAAGCCTGTGGTCCTGTGGAGACAGCTGAAGGGGTTGAGGCCCTGTGGAAAGGCCTGTGACCCTGTATAGGGGTCTGTGGCCCCGCAGAGGGGCATGTGGCGATGTAAAGAGAGCTGGAGGGAGTTGTGGCCTGAGGAAAAGGCCATGTAGAGCGGGCTGGAGAGGCCTGTGGAAGGCTCTGGAGTAAGATTTGAGCCTATGAAGTCCTTTGCAGTAAACAACATGCAACATGATTGCCTGTGGAGAGAGCTGGAGGGGCTTGTGGCACTGTGGAAAGGCCTGTGGCCCAGTAGGAGCCTGTGGTCCTGTGGAGAGAGCTGAAGGTGTTGTGGCCCTGTGGAAAGGCCTGTGATCCTGTATAGGGGTCTGTTGCCCTGTGGAGAGAGCTGGAGGGGCTCGTGCCCTATGGAAATGACTATGGCCATGTAGAAAGGCCTTTTGGCCTTGAAGAGGGGGCTTGTGCCCTGCAGACGGGCCCTGTGACTCTGTGGAGAGAGCTGTTGGGAGTTGTGGCCGTGTGGAAAGTGCAGTTGGCCCTGTGGAGGTGAGGTATGGCCCTGTAAAGAGAGCTTCTTGTCCTGTGGAGAGAGCTGGAGGGTGTTGTGGCCCTGTGGAAAGGTATGTGGCCCTATGGATAGGCCCTTTAGCCTTGTGGAAAGGGCTGTGGCCCTGTGGTGAGAGCTGGAAGGAGTTGTGGGCTGTGGAAAAGCCTGTGGTCCTGTGGAGACAGCTGAAGGGGTTGAGGCCCTGTGGAAAGGCCTGTGACCCTGTATAGGGGTCTGTGGCCCCGCAGAGGGGCATGTGGCGATGTAAAGAGAGCTGGAGGGAGTTGTGGCCTGAGGAAAAGGCCATGTGGAGCGGGCTGGAGAGGCCTGTGGAAGGCTCTGGAGTAAGATTTGAGCCTATGAAGTCCTTTGCAGTAAACAACATGCAACATGATTGCCTGTGGAGAGAGCTGGAGGGGCTTGTGGCACTGTGGAAAGGCCTGTGGCCCAGTAGGAGCCTGTGGTCCTGTGGAGAGAGCTGAAGGTGTTGTGGCCCTGTGGAAAGGCCTGTGACCCTGTATAGGGGTCCGTTGCCCTGTGGAGAGAGCTGGAGGGGCTCGTGCCGTATGGAAATGACTATAGCCATGTAGAAAGGCCTTTTGGCCTTGAAGAGGGCGCTTGTGCCCTGCAGACGGGCCCTGTGACTCTGTGGAGAGAGCTGTTGGGAGTTGTAGCCGTGTGGAAAGTGCATTTGGCCCTGTGGAGGTGAGCTATGGCCCTGTAAAGAGAGCTTCTTGTCCTGTGGAGAGAGCTGGAGGGTGTTGTGGCCCTGTGGAAAGGTCTGTGGCCCTATGGATAGGCCCTTTAGCCTTGTGGAAAGGGCTGTGGCCCTGTGGTGAGAGCTGGAAGGAGTTGTGGGCTGTGGAAAAGCCTGTGGTCCTGTGGAGACAGCTGAAGGGGTTGAGGCCCTGTGGAAAGGCCTGTGACCCTGTATAGGGGTCTGTGGCCCCGCAGAGGGGCATGTGGCGATGTAAAGAGAGCTGGAGGGAGTTGTGGCCTGAGGAAAAGGCCATGTGGAGCGGGCTGGAGAGGCCTGTGGAAGGCTCTGGAGTAAGATTTGAGCCTATGAAGTCCTTTGCAGTAAACAACATGCAACATGATTGCCTGTGGAGAGAGCTGGAGGGGCTTGTGGCACTGTAGAAAATCCTGTGGCCCAGTAGGAGCCAGTGGTCCTGTGGAGAGAGCTGAAGGTGTTGTGGCCCTGTGGAAAGGCCTGTGATCCTGTATAGGGGTCTGTTGCCCTGTGGAGAGAGCTGGAGGGGCTCGTGCCCTATGGAAATGACTATGGCCATGTAGAAAGGCCTTTTGGCCTTGAAGAGGGGGCTTGTGCCCTGCAGACGGGCCCTGTGACTCTGTGGAGAGAGCTGTTGGGAGTTGTGGCCGTGTGGAAAGTGCATTTGGCCCTGTGGAGGTGAGCTATGGCCCTGTAAAGAGAGCTTGTTGTCCTGTGGAGAGAGCTGGAGGGTGTTGTGGCCCTGTGGAAAGGTATGTGGCCCTATGGATAGGCCCTTTAGCCTTGTGGAAATGGCTGTGGCCCTGTGGTGAGAGCTGGAAGGAGTTGTGGGCTGTGGAAAAGCCTGTGGTCCTGTGGAGACAGCTGAAGGGGTTGAGGCCCTGTGGAAAGGCCTGTGACCCTGTATAGGGGTCTGTGGCCCCGCAGAGGGGCATGTGGCGATGTAAAGAGAGCTGGAGGGAGTTGTGGCCTGAGGAAAAGGCCATGTGGAGCGGGCTGGAGAGGCCTGTGGAAGGCTCTGGAGTAAGATTTGAGCCTATGAAGTCCTTTGCAGTAAACAACATGCAACATGATTGCCTGTGGAGAGAGCTGGAGGGGCTTGTGGCACTGTGGAAAGGCCTGTGGCCCAGTAGGAGCCTGTGGTCCTGTGGAGAGAGCTGAAGGTGTTGTGGCCCTGTGGAAAGGCCTGTGATCCTGTATAGGGGTCCGTTGCCCTGTGGAGAGAGCTGGAGGGGCTCGTGCCGTATGGAAATGACTATAGCCATGTAGAAAGGCCTTTTGGCCTTGAAGAGGGCGCTTGTGCCCTGCAGACGGGCCCTGTGACTCTGTGGAGAGAGCTGTTGGGAGTTGTAGCCGTGTGGAAAGTGCATTTGGCCCTGTGGAGGTGAGCTATGGCCCTGTAAAGAGAGCTTCTTGTCCTGTGGAGAGAGCTGGAGGGTGTTGTGGCCCTGTGGAAAGGTATGTGGCCCTATGGATAGGCCCTTTAGCCTTGTGGAAAGGGCTGTGGCCCTGTGGTGAGAGCTGGAAGGAGTTGTGGGCTGTGGAAAAGCCTGTGGTCCTGTGGAGACAGCTGAAGGGGTTGAGGCCCTGTGGAAAGGCCTGTGACCCTGTATAGGGGTCTGTGGCCCCGCAGAGGGGCATGTGGCGATGTAAAGAGAGCTGGAGGGAGTTGTGGCCTGAGGAACAGGCCATGTGGAGCGGGCTGGAGAGGCCTGTGGAAGGCTCTGGAGTAAGATTTGAGCCTATGAAGTCCTTTGCAGTAAACAACATGCAACATGATTGCCTGTGGAGAGAGCTGGAGGGGCTTGTGGCACTGTGGAAAGGCCTGTGGCCCAGTAGGAGCCTGTGGTCCTGTGGAGAGAGCTGAAGGTGTTGTGGCCCTGTGGAAAGGCCTGTGACCCTGTATAGGGGTCCGTTGCCCTGTGGAGAGAGCTGGAGGGGCTCGTGCCGTATGGAAATGACTATAGCCATGTAGAAAGGCCTTTTGGCCTTGAAGAGGGCGCTTGTGCCCTGCAGACGGGCCCTGTGACTCTGTGGAGAGAGCTGTTGGGAGTTGTAGCCGTGTGGAAAGTGCATTTGGCCCTGTGGAGGTGAGCTATGGCCCTGTAAAGAGAGCTTCTTGTCCTGTGGAGAGAGCTGGAGGGTGTTGTGGCCCTGTGGAAAGGTCTGTGGCCCTATGGATAGGCCCTTTAGCCTTGTGGAAAGGGCTGTGGCCCTGTGGTGAGAGCTGGAAGGAGTTGTGGGCTGTGGAAAAGCCTGTGGTCCTGTGGAGACAGCTGAAGGGGTTGAGGCCCTGTGGAAAGGCCTGTGACCCTGTATAGGGGTCTGTGGCCCCGCAGAGGGGCATGTGGCGATGTAAAGAGAGCTGGAGGGAGTTGTGGCCTGAGGAAAAGGCCATGTGGAGCGGGCTGGAGAGGCCTGTGGAAGGCTCTGGAGTAAGATTTGAGCCTATGAAGTCCTTTGCAGTAAACAACATGCAACATGATTGCCTGTGGAGAGAGCTGGAGGGGCTTGTGGCACTGTGGAAAGGCCTGTGGCCCAGTAGGAGCCTGTGGTCCTGTGGAGAGAGCTGAAGGTGTTGTGGCCCTGTGGAAAGGCCTGTGACCCTGTATAGGGGTCCGTTGCCCTGTGGAGAGAGCTGGAGGGGCTCGTGCCGTATGGAAATGACTATAGCCATGTAGAAAGGCCTTTTGGCCTTGAAGAGGGCGCTTGTGCCCTGCAGACGGGCCCTGTGACTCTGTGGAGAGAGCTGTTGGGAGTTGTAGCCGTGTGGAAAGTGCATTTGGCCCTGTGGAGGTGAGCTATGGCCCTGTAAAGAGAGCTTCTTGTCCTGTGGAGAGAGCTGGAGGGTGTTGTGGCCCTGTGGAAAGGTATGTGGCCCTATGGATAGGCCCTTTAGCCTTGTGGAAAGGGCTGTGGCCCTGTGGTGAGAGCTGGAAGGAGTTGTGGGCTGTGGAAAAGCCTGTGGTCCTGTGGAGACAGCTGAAGGGGTTGAGGCCCTGTGGAAAGGCCAGTGACCCTGTATAGGGGTCTGTGGCCCCGCAGAGGGGCATGTGGCGATGTAAAGAGAGCTGGAGGGAGTTGTGGCCTGAGGAAAAGGCCATGTGGAGCCGGCTGGAGGGGCCTGTGGAAGGCTCTGGAGTAAGATTTTGGCCTATGAAGTCCTTTGCAGTAAAAAACATGCAACATGATTGCCTGTGGAGAGAGCTAGAGGGGCTTGTGGCACTGTGGAAAGTCCTGTGGCTCAGTAGGAGCCTGTGGTCCTGTGGAGAGAGCTGAAGGTGTTGTGGTCACTCAATTGAGCCCTTTTAACTGATTAAAGGGGGGCGGAGGAGGCTGTGGCCCTGATGAAAGAGCTCAAAGGGGTTGTAGTCTTGTAGAAGGAGCCTGTGGTCCTGTGGAGAGAGCTGGAGGGGGTTATTGCCTTGGGGAAATGCCTATGGCCCTGCGAAAGGGACCTGTGGCCCTTTGAAAAAGGCCTTTGGCCTTGTGGAGGGGGCTGTTGCCTTGTAAAGGGAGCCTCTGTCCTTTTTGAGAGAGACAGAGGGGGTTGTGGCCTTATGGAAAGGCCTATGACACAGTGAAAGGGCCCTGTCGCCTTGTGGAGAGAGGTGAAGGCGGATGTGGCCCTGTGTATATGCCTGTAAACCTGTAGAAGGAGCCTGCGGTTCTGTGGAGAGAGCTTGAGGGGGGTTATGGCCCTATGGAAATGACTATGGCCCTGTGGAATGGACCTATGGCCCTTTGCAAAGGGCCTTTGGCCTTGTGGAGGGGGCCCTTGCCCTGTAGAAGGAGCCTGTGGCCCTCTTGAGAGAGCCAGAGGAGGTTGTGGCACTATTTAAAGGCCAGTGGCCCTGTAGAAAGGCCCCTTGGCCTTGATGAAGGGGCTTGTGCCCTGCAGACGGGCCCCATGACTCTGTGTAGAGAGCTGGAGGGGGTTGTGGCCATGTGGAAAGTGCATTTGGCCCTGTGGAGGGGAGCTATGGCCCTGTAAAGAGAGCCTGTTGTCCTGTGGAATTGGAGGGGATTGTGGCCCTGTGGAAAGGCTTGTGGCCCGGCAGAAGGAGCCAGTGGTCCTGTGGAGAGAGCTGAAGGGGTTGAGGCCCTGTGGAGAGGCCTGTGACCCTGTATAGGGGTCTGTTGCCCCGCAGAGGGGCATGTGGCGATGTAAAGAGAGCTGGATGGAGTTGTGGCCTGTGGAAAAGGCCATGTGGAGTGTGCTGGAGGGGCCTGTGGAAGGCTCTGGAGTAAGATGAAGGCCTATGAAGACCTTTGCAGTAAACATCTAAATTTTCAAGCTTCGTGTCCGATTTGCAACAGGGTTGACTCCAATGTTGCCGAACTGCAACAAAAATTGACTCTTGTTGCAAAAGTGCAACATGATTGCCTGTGGAGAGAGCTGGATGGTGCTTGTGGCACTGTGGAAAGACCTGTGGCCCGGTAGTAGCCTGTGGTCCTGTGGAGAGAGCTGAAGGTGTTGTGGCCCTGTGGAAAGGCCTGTGACCCTGTATAGGGGTCCGTTGCCCTGTGGAGAGAGCTGGAGGGGCTTGTGCCCTATGGAAATGACTATGGCCATGTAGAAAGGCCCTTTGGCCTTGAAGAGGGGGCTTGTGTCCTGCAGACGGGCCCTGTGTCTCTGTGGAGAGAGCTAAAGGGGGCTGTGGCCGTGCAGAAAGTGCATTTGGCCCTGTGGAGGGGAGTTATGGCTCTGTAAAGAGAGCTTGTTGTCCTGTGGAGAAGAGTTGGAGGGGATTGTGGCCCTGTGGAAATGCTTGTGGCCCGGCAGAAGGAGCCAGTGGTCCTGTGGAGAGAGCTGAAGGGGTTGAGGCCCTGTGGAAAGGCCTGTGACCCTGTATAGGGGTCTGTGGTCCCGCAGAGGGTGCATGTGGCGATGTAAAGAGAGCTGGAGGGAGTTGTGGCCTGAGGAAAATGCCATGTGGAGTGGGCTGGAAAGGCGTGTGGAAGGCTCTGGAGTAAGATTTGGGCCTATGAAGTCCTTTGCAGTAAACAACATGCAACATGATTGCCTGTGGAGAGAGCTGGAGGGGCTTGTGGCACCGTGGAAAGGCCTGTGGCCCAGTAGGAGCCTGTGGTCCTGTGGAGAGAGCTGAAAGTGTTGTGGCCCTGTGGAAAGGCCTGTGACCCTGTATAGGGGTCCGTTGCCCTGTGGAGAGAGCTGGAGGGGCTTGTGCCCTATGGAAATGACTATGGCCATGTAGAAAGGCCTTTTGGCCTTGAAGAGGGGGCTTGTGCCCTGCAGACGGGCCTTGTGTCTCTGTGGAGAGAGCTAAAGGGGGCTGTGGCCATGCAGAAAGTGCATTTGGCCCTGTGGAGGGGAGCTATGGCCCGGTAAATAGAGCTTGTTGTCGTGTGGAGAAGAGTTGGAGGGGATTGTGGCCCTGGGGAAAGGCCTGTGACCCTGTATAGGGGTCCGTTGCCCTGTGGAGAGAGCTGGAGGGGCTCATGCCCTATGGAAATGACTATGGCCATGTAGAAAGGCCTTTTGGCCTTGAAGAGGGGGCTTGTGCCCTGCAGACGGGCCTTGTGACTCTGTGGAGAGAGCTGTTGGGAGTTGTGGCCGTGTGGAAAGTGCATTTGGCCCTGTGGAGGTGAGCTATGGCCCTGTAAAGAGAGCTTCTTGTCCTGTGGAGAGAGCTGGAGGGTGTTGTGGCCCTGTGGAAATGTCTGTGGCCCTATGGATAGGCCCTTTAGCCTTGTGGAAGGGGCTGTGGCCCTCTGGTGAGAGCTGGAAGGAGTTGTGGGCTGTGGAAAAGTCTGTGGTCCTGTGGAGAGAGCTGAAGGGGTTGAGTTCCTGTGGAAAGGCCTGTGACCCTGTATAGGGGTCTGTGGCCCCGCAGAGGGGCATGTGGCGATGTAAAGAGAGCTGGAGGGAGTTGTGGCCTGCGGAAAAGGCCATGTGGAGCGGGCTGGAGGGGCCTGTGGAAGGGTCTGAAGTAAGATTTGGGCCTATGAAGTCCTTTTGCGGTAAACAACATGAAACATGATTGCCTGTGGAGAGAGCTGGAGGGACTTGTAGCACTGTGGAAAGGCCTGTGGCCGGGCTGGAGCCTGTGGTCCTGTGGAAGAGCTGAAGGTGTTGTGGCCCTGTGGAAAGGCCTGTGACCCTGTATAGCGGTCCGTTGCCCTGTGGAGAGAGCTGGAGGGGCTCGTGCCCTATGGAAATGACTATGGCCATGTAGAAAGGCCTTTTGGCCTTGAAGAGGGGGCTTGTGCCCTGCAGACGGGCCTTGTGTCTCTGTGGAGAGAGCTAAAGGGGGCTGTGGCCGTGCAGAAAGTGCATTTGGCCCTGTGGAGGGGAGCTATGGCCCGGTAAAGAGAGCTTGTTGTCCTGTGGAGAAGAGTTGGAGGGGATTGTGGCCCTGTGGAATGGCCTGTGACCCTGTATAGGGGTCTGTGGCCCCGCAGAGGGGCATGTGGCGATGTAAAGAGAGCTGGAGGGAGTTGTGGCCTGCGGAAAAGGCCATGTGGAGCGGGCTGGAGGGGCCTGTGGAAGGGTCTAAAGTAAGATTTGGGCCTATGAAGTCCTTTTGCGGTAAACAACATGCAACATGATTGCCTGTGGAGAGAGCTGGAGGGACTCGTAGCACTGTGGAAAGGCCTGTGGCCGGGTAGGAGCCTGTGGTCCTGTGGAGAGAGCTGAATGTGTTGTGGCCCTGTGGAAAGGATTTTTAAGCGCAGCAGAAACGCTGCGTAAAAATCTACAGCATGGGCATTAACATTGCGGAATGCCACTGAGTACCATGGGGTGCAGATTATCAAGTGTTTCACAAGCGTTTCCGCTGCGTAAATTACGCAACATATACGCTTGTAAATCGCTACGTGGGCACGCAGCCTGAGGCTGTGTTCACACACCACCCGGTCCGGAGGAGAAGTGATGTCACAGAGGTGGAAGAAGAATCCTGTTCCTCCTCCCCTTTGTGACATGTCTGCCAGCCCCCATTTCATTTTGTAATGTATTACTATACAGTATGAAATCAAAATTAAATAAATACAGATGTATTAAAAATAATAAAGAATTAATACTTACCCTTTCAGACGCCTTTTCGGTCTATCCGGTGCAGAGCCAAAGCCACGTCCTGAGCGACAGGACCTTCCATGATGTCACATGAAGGTCCTGTCGGTTGGTATTTGGCCTTGGTTCTGCACCGGATAGCCCTAAAAGGCATCGGAAAGGGTAAGTATTAATTCTATTGTGATGTCATAATACCCCACAACTACTAGTATAGGCAAAAAAGTGACACATTTATTCCATTTTATTTATTGAAAGAAATTAGGCTTAAACCAAAAATGACATGATGGCGGATTGCCTGTAAAGATGCCTTCTTTTTAATGTATTGATCTTCATGGAATAAAGTAAAATTCATCATATGGAAACCGGTGCCAGCATTCCTTTTTTCATGTTTGGCTTCCAGGCGGTGGCCTACCGCCACTGAGCACCTGACCGGATCCACTGATTGGAAGGAGGGGGGAGCTTTCTATTTCCCAATTTTCTCATTTGGCTCCAAAAATAACATGTCAATCAAGAAAACTGGTATAAAGGAGCATGGCATAGGTGACATTTCTTTGCCAGCATTCAACCTGTGTAAAGAAAAAAAAGAATATTAAACAGTGCAGTATACTATATCAGGTTCCTTTACTCGAGCTGACCAATGGTCAATAGGTCACTCAAATGAGTCCTTTTAACTGATTAAAGAGGGGTGGAGGGGGCTGTGGCCCTGATGAAAGAGCTGAAATGGGTTGTAGCCTTGTAGAAGGAGCCTGTGGTCCTGTGGAGAGAGCTGGAGGGGGCTATTGCCTTGGGGAAATGCCTATGGCCCTGTGGAAGGGACCTGTGGCCCTTTGAAAAAGGACTTTGGCCTTGTGGAGGGGGCTGTTTCCTGGTAAAGGGAGCCTCTGTCCTTTTTGAGAGAGAGAGAGGGGGTTGTGGCCTTATGGAAAGGCTTATTGCATAGTGAAAGGGCCCTGTTGCCCTGTGGAGAGAGGTAAAGGTGGTTGTGGCCCTGTGTAAATGCCTGTACACCTGTAGAAGGAGCCTGTGGCCCTGTTAAGAGTACCAGAGGGGGTTGTGGCCCTATTTAAAGGCCAGTAGCCCTGTAGAAAGGCCCCTTGGCCTTGATGAAGGGGCTTGTGCCCTGCAGACGAGCCCCGTGACTCTGTGGAGAGAGCTGGAGGGGATTTTGGCCGTGTGGAAAGTGCATTTGGCCCTGTGGAGGGGAGCTATAGCCCTGTAAAGAGAGCTAGTTGTCCTGTGTAGAGAGTTGGAGGGGATTGTGGCCCTGTGGAAATGCTTGTGGCCCGGCAGAAGGAGCCAGTGGTCCTGTGGAGAGAGCTGAAGGGGTTGAGGCCCTGTGGAAAGGCCTGTGAACCTGTATAGGGGTCTGTGGCCCCGCAGAGGGTGCATGTGGCGATGTAAAGAGAGCGGGAGGGAGTTGTGGCCTGAGGAAAAGGCCATGTGGAGTGGGCTGGAAAGGCCTGTGGAAGGCTCTGGAGTAAGATTTGGGCCTATGAAGTCCTTTGCAGTAAACAACATGCAACATGATTGCCTGTGGAGAGAGCTGGAGGGGCTTGTGGCACTGTGGAAAGGCCTGTGGCCCAGTAGGAGCCTGTGGTCCTGTGGAGAGAGCTGAAAGTGTTGTGGCCCTGTGGAAAGGCCTGTGACCCTGTATAGGGGTCCGTTGCCCTGTGGAGAGAGCTGGAGGGGCTTGTGCCCTATGGAAATGACTATGGCCATGTAGAAAGGCCTTTTGGCCTTGAAGAGGGGGCTTGTGCCCTGCAGACGGGCCTTGTGTCTCTGTGGAGAGAGCTAAAGGGGGCTGTGGCCATGCAGAAAGTGCATTTGGCCCTGTGGAGGGGAGCTATGGCCCGGTAAAGAGAGCTTGTTGTCGTGTGGAGAAGAGTTGGAGGGGATTGTGGCCCTGGGGAAAGGCCTGTGACCCTGTATAGGGGTCCGTTGCCCTGTGGAGAGAGCTGGAGGGGCTCGTGCCCTATGGAAATGACTATGGCCATGTAGAAAGGCCTTTTGGCCTTGAAGAGGGGGCTTGTGCCCTGCAGACGGGCCTTG
>NW_027363242.1:1372500-1377539 GCF_046119375.1 Phyllobates terribilis | reverse complement strand
CACACACAACATACACACACCACATACACACACACCACACCACATACACACACCACATACACAAACCACATACACATACATACACACACACACCACATACACACACACCACATACACACACCACACCACACACACACACCACAGACACCACACCACACACACCACACCACACACCACACCACACACACACCACACCACACACACCACACCACACACACACCACACACACACACACCACACACACCACACCACACACACCACACCACACACCACACACACACCACACACACACACACACACACACCACACACACACACAACACCACACACCACACCATACACCACACACACACCACACACACACACACCACACACACACCACACACACAGACACACACACCACACACACCACACCACACACACACCACACCACACACCACACCACACACACACACACCACACACACACACACACACACACACACCACACCACACACACACCACACCACACACACAGACACACACACACCACACACACACACACCACACACACACCACACACACCACACACACCACACCACACACACCACACCACACACACCACACACACACCACACACACCACACCACACACACCAGACCACACACACCACACACACGCAGACACACCACACACACACCACACACACCACACCACACACACCACACCACACACACCACACCACACACACCACACCACACACCACACACACCACACACACACACCACACACAGCACACACCACACACACGCAGACACACCACACACACACCACACACACACCACACACACCACACACCACACACACACACCACACCACACGACACACACACACCACACCACACACACACCACAAACACACACCACACACACACACCACACACACACACACACCACACACACCACACACACACACCACACCACACGACACACACACACCACACCACACACACACCACAAACACACACCACACACACACACCACACACACACACACACCACACACACCACACACACCACACACACACACCACACCACACACACACACACCACACACACCCACACACCACACACACACACACCACACACACACCCCACACCACACATACCACACCACACACACCACACACACATACACACACACCACATACACACACACCACATACACACACCACACACACACACAACACACACACCACACACACACACACCACATACACACACACACCACACACCACACCACACACACCACATACACACACCACACACACCACACCACACACACCACACCACACACACCACACACACACACCACACCACACACCACACACACACCACACACACACACCACATACACACACACACCACACACACATACACACACACCACATATACACACCACACACACCACATACATACACCACACACAACACACACCACACCACACACCACACACACCACACCACACACACCACACCACACCCACCACACATACACACACCACACACACACACAACATACACACACACCACACACACACACCACACACACACACCACACACACACACCACACACACACACACCACATACACACCCCACACACCACACACACACACCACATACACACCACACACACACCACACCACACACACACACCACACACACACCACACCACACACACACACCACATACACACCACACACACACACCACACACACACACCACATACACTCCACACACACACCACACACACCACATACACACACCACATACACACACACCACATACAAACACCACATACACACACCACATACACACACCACATACACATACATACACACACACCACACACACACCACATACACACACACCACACACACACACCACATACACACACCACACACACCACACACACCACACCACACACACACACCACAGACACCACAACACACACACCACACACCACACACACACCACACCACACACACCACACCACACACACACCACACCACACAGCACACACACACCACACACACCACACCCCACACACACCCCACACACACACACACACACCACACACACCACACCACACACAACACCACACACACCACACCACACACACCACACCATACACCACACACACCACACCACACACACCACACCACACACACAGACACACACACCACACACCACACACACACACCACACACACACCACACCACACACACACACCACATACACACCACACACACACACCACACCACACACACACACCACATACACACCACACACACTCCACACACACCACATACACACACCACATACACACACACACACCACATACACACACCACATACACACACCACATACACATACATACACACACACCACACACACACACACCACACACACACACACCACACACCACACACACCACACACACACACCACACACACACACACCACACACACACACACCACACACACCACACCACACACACAGACACACACACCACACACACACCACACACACCACACGACACACACCACACACACCACACCACACACACCACACACACACACCACACACACCACACCACACACACCACACACACCACACCACACACACCACACACACGCAGACACACCACACACACCACACCACACACACCACACCACACACACCACACACACCACACACACACACCACACACAGCACACACCACACACACACACCACATACACCACACACCACACACACACACCACACCACACGACACACACACACACCACACCACACACACCACACACACACCACAAACACACACCACACACACACACCACACACACACACCACACACACACCACACACACACCACACACACACACCACACCACACACACACACACCACACACACCACACACACACACCACACACACACCCCACACCACACATACCACACCACACACACACACACACATACACACACACCACATACACACACACACACCACATACACACACACCACACACAACACACACCACACACACACCACATACACACACACCACACACACACACACCACACCACACACACCACATACACACACCACACACACCACACCACACCACACACATCACACACACACACCACACCACACACCACACACACACACCACACACACACACCACATACACACACACACACCACACACACTACACACACACCACATATACACACACACACACCACATACATACACCACACACACACACACACACCACACACACACACACACCACACCACACCACACACACCACACATACACACACCACACACACACACAACATACACACACACCACACACACACCACACACACACACCACACACACACCACACCACACACACCACATACACACCCCACACACCACACACACACACCACATACACACCACACACACACCACACCACACACACACACCACACACACACCACACCACAAACACACACCACATACACACACACACACACACCACACCACACACACACACCACATACACACCACACACACACCACACACACCACATACACACACCACATACACACACACACCACATACAAACACCACATACACACACCACATACACACACCACATACACATACATACACACACACCAAATACACACTCACCACACACACACACCACATACACACACCACACACACCACACCACACACACACACCACACACACACACCACATACACACCACACACACACCACATACACACACCACATACACACACACACCACATACAAACACCACATACACACACCACATACACACACCACATACACATACATACACACACACCAAATACACACACACCACACACACACACCACATACACACACCACACACACCACACCACACACACGCAGGCACACCACACACACACCACACACACCACACACACCACACCACACACACCACACACACCACACCACACACCACACACACCACACACACACACCACACACAGCACACACCACACACACACCACATACACCACACACACACACCACACCACACGACACACACACACACACACCACACACACACCACACACACACCACAAACACACACCACACACACACACCACACACACACCACACACACACACCACACCACACACACACACACCACACACACCCCACACACCACACACACACACACCACACACACACCCCACACCACACATACCACACCACACACACCACACACACATACACACACACCACATACACACACACACACCACATACACACACACCACACACACACACAACACACACACCACACACACACCACACACACACACACACACACACACACCACATACACACACACACCACACACACACACCACACACACACACCACACACACCACACACACACACCACACCACACACACACACCACACCACACACACACCACATACACACACACACACCACACACACATACACACACCACATATACACACCACACACACCACATACATACACCACACAGAACACACACACCACACCACACACACCACACCACACACACCACACCACACACACCACACATACACACACCACACACACACACAACATACACACACCACACACACACACCACACACACACCACACACACACCACACACCACACACACCACATACACACCCCACACACCACACACACACACACCACATACACACCACACACACCACACACACACACCACACACACACCACACCACACACACACACCACATACACACCACACACACACACCACACTACACACACACACCACATACACACCACACACACACCACACACACCACATACACACACCACATACACACACACACCACATACAAACACCACATACACACACCACATACACACACCACATACACATACATACACACACCACACACACACCACATACACACAC